>NC_056740.1:239429507-239529507 GCF_019279795.1 Protopterus annectens | reverse complement strand
ACACTGATGCAACTCAACATGGTTTCATAAGTGGTAGATCTACATTGACAAGTTTAACATTCTTTTATAATGTTATAGTTAAAAAATTAGATCAATGGAAAATCTGTGTACTTGTATATTTAGGCTCATAGGTTCATAGGTAGGTACTAAGCTATTGGCCCTAAGGCCTATATAAGCCTAGACAAAAAGGTACCCTGGCTTTCGCCACCCAAGAAAATTATTTTCCTGTGCCCCTGTCAAGCAGAGCCACAGATGTGATCCCTGGGTGAATTTCCTATTTCCCATTCAATCATCAAGATTTTTCTTGAAGAGTGCTAATGAAGAGCTTTATTTGATATAGATAGGTAGCTTGTTCCGGAGTATGGGAAGTCTCTGGGACAGGAATCTATACCTCCAGCATGTTTTGTTTATTGTGGTGACAAGGTTTAGGTCCCTAGAGCATGTAGCTCAGAGGGATTGGGATTTCTTTAAGTGGAGCATGTCCAACAGCTCTGGGTTTGACATAGCTTTGTATGTTAGGCAGAGATTGCCTGCGAGTAGGCGATATGCAACGGAGTAAAGCTGGAGTTTTTTGAGACTGTCTGTGTAGGGCATCTGTTTGAGGCCAGTAATCCCCTTTGTGAGGTATTTCTGTGGCCTTTCCAGTTGTTGTTGTACATGTCTTGTGAGGTACATACCAAAAGGGGTGCTGTATTCTATAATGGGTCTAATGAGTAATGAGTAGAGGGGAACAATGACCTCTTTTTTCCTGGATGAGAAATCTTTTGAGGCGTGCCATGTAGAAGGATTTCCTGACTACTGTGGTGATTTGATTATCAAAGGAGAGACTACTGTCACCTGGGTCCCAAGGTCTCTTATCACACTTTCAGTCTTAAGCAGACTACTGCCTATGTGGTAGTTCATGGGTACAGAGTTTTTACCTAAAGGGATGACAATGCACGCTTTGGCATTGAGCATGAGGCCATGGCTTTGACACCAGGCATCTGTTTCAGTGAGGCCCTTTTGTAGGATGTCCACATCATTAGGAGTTTTGATTATGGCTCCTAGTTTGCAGTCATCTGCAAACTTCATTAGCCAAAGACCTTTTGTGTTAGCCTGTACTTAAGAGAAGTAGATACGTAACAGGAGAGGACCCAGGACTGAATCCTGTGGTACTCCACTTGTCACTAGTCTGAAGTCAGATTTGGAGTCTCCTACTTTCACAGTGTGGATTCTGTCAGTGAGCCAGTTGGCAACCCATCTTGTGACATAGGGATGTATACCTATTTTAGTGAGTCTATCTATAATTCCAGAGTGGGGGATGGTGTTGAAAGCCTTGGCGAGATCTAGATAGGCTGTGTGGACCACCTTACTCTCATCTACAGCTTTGGCGACCATTTCAAAGAAGTCTAGTAGGTTAAGGAGACATGATCTGCCTTTTACAAATCCGAACTGGGTGGGGTCCGGAGTTTGGAGATTACCAGTGTCATTGTTTATAAGTTCCATGATAATACATTCCATAGCCTTGCAGACCAGGCTCATCAAGCTAATGGGGTGGTAGTTCCTGGGGTCCGTGGTGGCTCCCCCTTTATGGAGTGGGATAACCGTCACTGTGTGCCATTCAGTGGACACAAAGCCTGAGGTGAGGCTAAGATTGAACATGGTACTTAGGTGGGGTGCCAGTGCGTTCAATAGTTCATGTAGAATGCAGCCTGGGATATTGTCAGGTCCCATGGGTGCTGTGTTCTTGGCTTTGGAGAGTGTGGTTTTTACCTGTGCAGCTGTGATTACAGGAACTTTGCATTCTTCCGGTATAGAGATGGACCCTTTAGGAGGTGAGAGGGGGGTAAAGTCAGCACTGAAACTATCTGCCAGGATGTTGGCAATATCAGTTGGTTCTGTATATTTAGTGCCATTGTGCTGTAACTCAGAGTGGATCTGAGTGTTGCCATTGAGATTCTTGACATAGCTATAGAATGCTTTGTGGTTGTCTTTAAAATAAGTGGAGATTTTGTTTTTGGAACTAGCTTTGGAGGATTTTATGAGGGATCTCAGCTTCTTACTGAGGCTGACCAGGGAGTTCCTCCAATCATGGGATTTTACTCTTTTTTGCAACAGTTTCGTTTTTCTGTTGTAGAGTTTGTTTATGGCAGGGGACCACCAGATTGGCTTCCTTTTTTTGGAGGATAGTATTTTGGTTCTGTTAGGGATTGCATGATCCATGCACTCGTGTAAGTGCTTATAAAGTGCATTTGTGTAGGATTCAGCAGTCATACTTCTATTGTCCATCTGCATGGCTGTTCTGAAGTTTGCCACTTCTGTCTTAAGAAGCATGAAATTGGCTTTGGAGAAATGTTTTACAGTGGTTTCCCTAATGGGGGGTGGGGGCGGGATGTGGATGTCTATTGTGATTAGCTTGTGGGCAGATCTGACCAATGAAGAATTGACCTCTGGTGTGGAACACCGGTTGCTCATGTTGGTAATAACCAGGTCTAGGATATTGCTGCCCCTGGTGGGGGTGTGGATAAGTTGATCCAAGGCATTGGAATTTATGAATTCCAGAAAAGTTGAGCAAAAGAGTTGGTACATGAGTAGTTTTCCCAGTTAATGGTGAGGTAGTTGAAATCACCCATTATTAGGGTGTTAGGTTGTACCTTAATATTTTCCAGTGCATCAAGAAATGAGGAGTTGGAAACCTGGGCCTTGGTGGGGGATCTGTAGCAAGCTACAATTTGGATTGCGGTCTTGCCCAGAGTTGGTTGCACTTGGATAATCTCGGATGCATTATGCTGAGAAACTAGCCTGGAGGTGTGGTTATCCTTAATGAATATGGACACGCCTCTCCCTTTAGTGGTTCGGTTCAGGTTAGGTGGTCGAAAGGTGTGGTATGAATTATAGCCTGGTAATGCAGGGGTGCTCTCTGGAGCCTTGAACCAGGTCTCTGTCACTGCACATATGTCAATGTTCTCCATTTTAAGGAGTGCCTGGAGTGAGTGCATTTTGAGGTTTAGACTTCTAGCACTGAGTAGCATTACCCTCAGATTTTGCTTGCTTGTACCTGTTACGGTGGTGAATTTGTCATTTGTACCTTGCCTAAAAAAGGCACTATAGGGGTGGCAAGAGCCTTAGCCAGTACCCAGAATCCCAAGGGTGACAGGTGCAGGCCATCTCTGGCAAAGCATCGTGGTCTGTCGATCATGTCATCCGAGGCAGACAGATAATGGATCCCCTTAGAATGACACCAGAAGCTTAGCCAATTGTTAAAGTCAATCATTTTGTCCTTGTACTGTGGTATCATTCTGGATGATGGCAGGATTCTACTCATGGCTAGGGTCATACATGCCTGGGCTACAAGATCGGACAGCTCCTCCATGTCTCTTTTCATATAGTCCAGGGAGGTACATCTCAGGTCATTCACACCAACATGGACAATGACAGAATCATATTTGTACTTGTTGTGGAGTGACCCACGTGTGTGCATTATGTGGTGGATCCTGGCACCCAACAGGCAGCTGACAGTAACTTTCTCCTTGTTTAGCCTGATGAGTGGAACATCAGTATGTCTGACTATAGAGTCACCTATGACAAGAGTGTTGGTTACGTTGTTATGCCTTATGGGCTGTGGTTGAGTGGCACACTGGGTTTGTGGGCTATGTGTCATTTGAGTTGTGTTGGGGGGTGGAGGTTGCTTGCGTTTCTGCTTTGGAGGTCCCTGTTGCTTGGGCAGATTTTTATTGAGAGCCTCCATGAATGTAGGTGCTTGTTTTGTGTTTCTATGTGTGTGTTTTGGTGGTGTAGGTTTTGTGGAACTATGTGATGAGTGTGGTGTGGTGCAAGTGTTTACCTTCTCCTCTTGAATGTCTAGTCCAGTCTTGGGTGAAGAGAGCTTTGCTTCCAGTTTAGCTATATAAGTGCATCTCTCACAGGTTTTAGTGCTGTGTGGTAGGAGGAGAGGGTTGTCTCTTTACATGAGGCAATTGTTGCATTGCCCCAAGATGCCCAGATTAATCAGGTATTCAGGAGAAAACACCGGGAGCTGACTCTTAGACATGCCTGGATAGGTGCTTGTTTATTAAGTACTAAAAGCTGTTTTTCTCTAGATAAGTGAGGAAAGTTGAGTGCTCTAGTAATTTGTAGCTTATTTAGTGCTTACGAGTTCTGAACAAGTGCTGAACTCAAAGAAACAGATTTGATTGCTAAAATTAAAAAACTGGCTAGTTCTAAGGCAACATTCGAAAAGCAGACTTTCTTGCACCGGGAATAGTTTAACCCTAGCTAAGCGGCGATGCATAAAGTGGTTTTTTTTTTTTTTTTTTTTTGTTTGTTTTTTTTTTTAGATAAGCTACCTAGTGCTTGCCACTCCCACTGATAAGCTAGAAGGCTTCCCTCCAACACCGAAAGGCTTGGGGGCTCAGAAACTTACAAACAGTCCTGGATAAAGTAAATCTGTGGAATGCAAGAACAAAAACAAACTAACAAAGTCCAGAGAAATCACTGCTTCCAGGCAGACCAACACACAAAAGTCCAGAAACACCCAGTATTGATGCAATTAAACCACAATTGCATCAATATTGGGTGTTTCTGGACTTTTGTGTGTTGGTCTGCCTGGAAGCAGTCATTTCTACAGCAAATCTGTGTCTGGACTAGACTACTTGGGAAAGGCAGGAAACAAGCTTAGAAATTTTTTTTACCATATAAAATTATCATAGATCGACCTCACCCAGTAAGAATTAAATCATATGTAATGCAGTGGATTATAAAACGGTTGATTGGTTAAAAAAATAAATAAAGAAAAAATAAAGAAAAAAAAGAAAAAAATTGGTGGTATGTGAAGAAAAATTTAATTGGATAAAAGTATGTATCCCAGGAATTTGCCCAGGACCAGTATTGTTTAATATGATTTTCTCTGGTTTCCCTAGTTATGCAGGAATTTGAACAGGTATGATTATGACTCTAAAATTCATACAATTACATGTAATAACAGAGATTACTGCACATACAATAATTTCTTAGCATAATTAAACATATGGGCATCCAAAACAGGCTTTACTTCAATATATGTAAGTATAAGGTAATGACTTTTGGTAAATTTAAATATAATCCAATAATCATGAACAATCACCATTTGAAATTGTAGACTCTATTAAAGATGTGGGAATACATATTGATGAAGGACTCCATTTTAAAACACATGTTAACAGTAAGAATAAGGTATTAAAGGAATTAGGGCTGTTATTTAGAACAATAAAAATAAGCAGGGATCCAGCATTAAGTGCTTTGTATATATCTATATTTAGGCATTTTCTTGATTACAGCTTAGCCTTTTGTCATCTAGCAAGAAGAGATCTATGAAATTTGGAGATCATTCAGAGAAAATGGGCTGAAAGTCTAATAGGTTTCACATGTTAGGCACATAGTGAGTAACTTTACAAATTACAGTTAGTTGAGAGTATAGATATCTTAGGGGTAAGTTATGCATTATGTTTAACGCTGTGGGTTCTGTTAAATTAAGAGTGGATTTAGGCCTTGAACTTAAAACAAAATTAGACAACATAAGAACGAGATGTCCACTTTTTACATTTAATAAAGGCAAGGCTAGGAAAACGGACATTTTTATTATCTCAATTTATTCTATATTTATGGATAAATTACTAGTGAAAGCACACATAGCAACACTGCTTAGTGTTTTGAAAATAAGACTAGATGAATATATAAGAATTAAAAAATATGTACATTGGTTAAGGGATTCTACATTCTTTGATGGCCTTGTGACCTATATGTGGAATGACCCAAACTATGACTCCATAAGCAGCATAGATTGCAACCATCATGCAGCAGGGTTTAGAAAATTGGACATTCTAAATACCATCCATTTTGCATAGAAAGCTTCCTACAAACTCCTGTTATGTTGGATTCAGTAAAAGTGCTCTCTTCTGCTCAACCACAATTTCCAGCTTTAATAATTGCATAGTCCATGATAGGTTCATGTTTCAAGTCCCAACTTGCAGGATCTGCTGTTCATGGCCTTCTGAAGTCAGGCCTTGCAGAACGTTTCTGCCAGCACCATCTCCCCAGGGTGGTTGAGACTGTCGCAACAGCTTACTGCTCTTCTTCCTCATTTAGCTCTTCTAGCTTCTGGGCCGATAACTAAACCCAGGTCACACAGGGCATAGTCAGGATCATTACCTCTATGCCATGAAGCTAGCTATATACTGTTTGAATTATACCCTTTGCAGATTTGGGCTTTAACTGCTGCATTTATACCTGACATTTCTTTTGCCCATAACAGAATTTACTATTTGTTTGCTTTAAATAATAATTTGTTCTGTAAATCACCACCTACGTGATCTTTAAATATAATCTTACTTACTCAAAATTAAACACTGATCCATTTACATTGCTGATATTATACCTAGTTAATGCATTTGGTGTCTTGTCATTCTTAATTTCGGTAGTATTTTGCAGAACATTACTGCAGAAAGACTAGATTGTTTTGCTAAAATAAAATTCACAAGGATGAAGGAGGCATATTGTGTAAAATTGTGTAATAGTAATGGCAGTTGAGAAACATGTAATAGTACAGCTTCATTCCATAAACATTACTGAAAATGATACAGCTCATTTCAACTGATCAACTGAAATATGGAGCAACAGGCAATTTCAAAACACAAGAAACTGGCCCTAGTTACACTAGAGAGTCGGTTGACAAAGGTTTGGGAAAGTTATTGTTAAGACCAAGTAGGATGCCTTGCAAAACAGACATAAGATATGACACCACACCCATATCAATTTGATTGTATGACAGATTGGCAAGAACCGTCCATGAACTTTTCAAGACTGTGCATGGGTTCTCCAGCATCACAAGTCATCCTGCAGAGGCACAGATTCTTTGTGATCTGAACAGTCCGGCTGGGCAACAGGTGTCTTGTACCACTGTTGGCTTGAAAAATCACATATTCAGACATTGTCAAATGCCAAGAAACCCAAGGCACCAGTGAACATTGTGGTGTTCCCAGAATCTGATGGCATTCACTATCTTCCTGGCCTGGAAAAGTACTATCCACGCCTCTTTGCTGTTGCTATCCCCTGGTTCTGCAAGGACATCATTACAATTACCTACCATGGCAGTTCACCTACCAACACTTCAGGCATCACCACAGACAGTAACAATTCACTGACCTCACCAGCAGATAGCAAATGAACAAAATGAGACCAAAGCTGCATGGCAGGGGATACAGCGAGGCTATATTGAGGTCAGCGCTGAGGGTTATTATTCAGTATGGCAGAAAAAAAACAGAATATGGTGAACACAACTTTATTTTATTTTATCTCTTGATCATAGTACAACACTGGACCATTTTCAGACATCTTTTGGAACAAGAAACATCAGACAATAGATGAAGGAACAAACAGCACATAGTAGCAATATAATAAAAGATGAGTGATTACAAACATGTTTTTATGTTAATACAGAATACCTTTTCTCAATATAGAGTACACATTTGCATAAGACAGATTAATGACTAGTAGGGTGGGGTAATGCTTGAGACATAGCTTGTACTTTATAGGTTCAGTACTGAATACTCCATTTACACTTAAAATTGTCTTACTGGATACACATATATCTTTATATACATCTTCATTTTGAAATAAAAAATGTTTCATGTGATTATTTCACTTTCAACCTTTTTCAACACAGATCTTTGTGTGCACTATGGCTGTGTATCTACTCCCTTTATCAAGTGAAAACTGCATAGTTTTCTGACATTACCCTTAATATTGACCCTCTGCATCAACTTTTTCTTTTTTAAGGTACTTTCTCCTACAGAAGAAATTCCTATCTTTCAATGTCCTTCTCATCAACCAAACATGCACTAAAAACTTTCTTAAATGAAAATAAATAGCAAAAACAACACAGATTAAAAGTTCAAAAAAATAGATTATATCAGATTTTTAAATACCACCATTATATCACCATATGTCATAGGATCAAAGCAAGTTACATGGCTAATGGCCTAGGGCCCTTACAAGCCTAGTCAAGAGTTTATCCCCAAAAAAGAAACCTCAGTCAGCACCTGTCACCCCTGTCAATGAGGGACAAAGGTGGAACCCCTGGGACAAATTTATGGTTTTCCATCCACTCATCAAGATTGTGTTTGAAGAGGGCCAGTGAGGTACTCTGTTTGACATGTATGGGAAGTCTATTCCAGAGACAGGGCAGCCTCTGGGAGACAAACCTGTCACACATTAGATATAGGTCTATCGAGCGGGTAATGCACAAGGAGTTAGATTTACAGATATGGAACATCTTATTAGGGCAGAGTCCAATATTGCCTTACAGGCAAGGCACAGATCACCTCTGAGCAATCTGTATGATACTGAGTAGAACATAATTAGAATATTTTCCATAAAAAATATATTTTATGTGGTAATAGAATAGGACAAAGAATAAGGACAGTGTCATATGTCATAACAAACTTCATTTACTCTGTACTTTAAAAAAGCCTACTTTGGATGGTGCCTCTAACTGGTTATTGGGCAAAAAATCAAACAGCTTTTTGTTGTTGCCTATATTCCTCATTCACATAACCACTTCTGCACAAAAAATGCTACCCACTTGCTTTTCTGCACAGTTTTTGCTCATTAAAAACAACTTTAACCTCAGTTGTTAAGACAGTCTCAAAATTATTCTTTACAGAATTAAATGTTTGGTCTTTCTCAAATGATTAATGAACCAGCAATGCCCGATACATGTTCTGATAACCATATGCTTTTATCTTCAATTATCACCACTATTCCACACAGATGCCTGGATACTAAACAACCCATATGCTATCAATGATCACTGCCCAGTCTCTACCAGGACTTCCTTTAAAAGGTCTGATGCCAACCCAAAGTGTGAGATTCGGAGGCCTACAGAAGCAAATTCAAACCCTGTTGGATGGTGCAGTGATGCAGTGGTAGCTTTGTTGCCTCACAGCAAGATGTTCTCTGGTTCAGTTCTTCATTAGGGTGCCTTCTGTGCAGAGTCTGCATCTCCTCTGTGGGTTTCCTCTGGGTGCTCTGGTTTTCTCCCACATTACAAAGACATGCATCTGGAGTGTTTCTCCCTAGGCCTCCGCTGAAAACTGGCTTTATTCCAAGTCAGACTTTCCTGGTTAACAAATGTTAAATAAATAAAATTAAAATATTCTTCTTAAGGAACTACTGGCTATTGAACAATGCCTTCACAGTCTCTCAGCATGATGTCAGTGTCACCTTTGACCACTTCCTACATATTCTTCAACATATCCAAAATAAACTGTTCTCACAAAATATGATGAACAAAAATTTGCAGAAAATGCAGTGCCATAAAAAGACCAAAAGCAGAAGGACAACACTGCCTACTTATGCATGCATTTTTCAAATTCTGTTTCCTAACACTGTTAATAAACACATAAACCCTTTCTTTCCTGAAATAAACATCCTGTGAAGTACAGCAGTATGCAGGGTTGTTGTTTCACTATTGTCTTCACAAAATCTGCATCTCAGACACAATAAATACTGCTAGTTATCTTAAAGCTCATCTCAGGGAAGGTCAAGATCATAATTGGCACAAATGATACAGCTCTTCTGAGTATTAGAAGCTTAAAAGACCATGCCTCCTAGCAGCTGAACTAGCATAGTCTAACTGGCTTTGCAGACAGAAGTGTCTTTTAGCTCCATACCCAAGATACTGCTGAAGGCTAGTCAAAGTCATATTTTCCTGTTATCATACCAAAAAAGAATCTAATCATAATTCCTTTCATTTTCCGAAAACTGAAGATATGTGTCTCTTCTGTAGGTATTCCTTAGGTTGTGACAAATGCTCAGCCAACTTAATGCAACATTCATATCTGATGTCCTACTTTGGAACTATATCTTATGTCAGGGTTCTCTGAAGTAAAACTGTTAGAAGGTTACTGTCTGAATTAAAAGATAACTGCGCCATCGGAAAAAAAATCATACAATTCTTTTCTAAAAATATTTACAGCAGACATTGTTAAGCCTATGTCCTGCATTATCACTCTTTCACTAAACACACACACACACACACACACACACACACACACACACACACACACACATACACACACATACGCTGTCCCAACTACTCATAAACACACTAATATTATCCCCTTTGTAGTGTTTCCATCCTAAGAAGGTTTCCATTTAATGGGCCATCTCCATTTTGTCACCCATTTCTAAAATGATATATACAGATGTTACAATCAAATAATGAAACACTGTACAACTAATGGCCTTCATGTACATACACAGCACAGTTTTAAGAGTGGATACATGACACAGACTGCCATTTACTCTATTTCAGACATTTTGGTAATATATAAAAACAAAACAAAAAAAAAATACAAGAGGTGACGTGTATTACCATCTACTATCTTCTCTGTGTCCCTGCTATCATAACCACTTAGCCTACTGCACAGGCAGCCCTGGTGTACTGTACTGGGCAAGCACTGTTCATAAAAGCACAAGCCCACTCACCGGCCAATTTAAAGCATACAACATCCTAAAGCAGTTAACAGTTACAGCTTGGTGGCAGATGTGCATTATGGTAGTACCAATATCGGCATTAGTCTACCTACTACCCACTGCCTATTCTGTACTATTCTACAATCCACATTGTGCACTATACATCTCCCTACTCATGTGTACTATACAGCTACCCACTCTGTACACTATACTACTAGTCACTCTGTGTACTACACTACTTTCCAGTGTGTACATTAAGCTACTACCCTCTTGTTGCACTATACTTCTAATCAATTTGTGCACTATGCTACTACCTAGTCTGTGCACTACACTGCCACCCACTGTCACTATTCTAGTACCTAGACTTTGTACAATACTATACCTACTTTATGAACTGTATTGTTACTTACTTTATGCACTCTACTGCTACCCACTCTTCACACTATACTACTATACTAGTGACTATTATGTTACTAGCAGTTCTGTGAACTATTGTGATACCTATTTTTGTGCACTATACTACTACCCACTCTACATACTGTACTACTACACTAGTGCATTATACTAGTACACAGTCTCTGCACTAGTGAATTACCCACTCTATGCACTAGTCTACTATCTACTCTATGCACTATTCTACTACCCATTTTATGCACTGTTAATCAACCTACTACCCACTTTGTGCATTATACTGTCTACTGTCTAAAGTTATATACCTCTCACCAAGAAAATAGGTTTCCATTTAGAAAACATAAATGATAGCGTAGAAGAAATACATCATTCTACAACTTGAAATCCTTTGGTTCCTTATTACCTTTGTTTTCTTCTGGTGCATTCAGGTGACAAGTAATTTAGAATCTCACTACACAAAAATCAGCAACTAAATGTTAGTACAACTTTCCACAACCAAATACAATCTATATGCCTTCTCTATATTATTATATAATAAAATGTTGTCAGCTACAAAAATGTGTCATCTGTGTATTCTGTCCTACAATCTTTTTCACATTCAGAATAAATAAAGTCTCCATTTTAACAACCTGTTATTCAGCCATCTTTCTGTATTCATTAGAACTCATCAGACTTTACCTATCTGATACATCTACCCAAACCTAGGCCCAATAACTCAATCTACAGTCATTCTCATTCTACTGGACATATGGAAAATGACAAAAGATTGAATGTTGCACATATTAGAATGAGAAGCATCTCAATAAAAAATACACATTCATTTCATAGTTGAATCTCATTGTATCAGCCACATATAAATTTTTCTGAGGTCAAGAGGCACAGACAATTTTGTCACCCTTCACAAAACTCCCATTCAAAAGTTATGACCACTCATAAAGACACAGGGGTGTATCATTACTTTATAAGTATAATTAATATGTTTCACATCTTGTGACCAAATCCCTGACTATGACGCTTTTTAAAGCCAGTAAAGGTAAACTTCTCATTATTTCTGTTCCTACATTTTACTAAAGAAAGAAGAATCTGCCACAAGAAAGCATTGTATTTGTTAATCACAAACTGCAATTTACAGCCATAATCAGTTATTAAACAATGGACTCCTACACATTGCTCTTTACAAATGTATGATGTGTCTCAACTCATCACAGAACTTGCTAGAACAAGTTACACAGTGTCAGTGAAATCTTCCCTAACTAAATTGTAAGTCTTCTCTCATAATGACTTCTACTATAAAGGTGTTTTGGCTGACTGCATTAGCAATCAACTCTAGTCCTAGTCATATTCATTTTTAGTAAAATGAAAAAAAAAGTTTTCTCTACTGTTACAACAACAAAACATCCATAAATGCAATGTCACCTCCCTCATCCTAGCATTATCAAGCAACAGTTAGTATCCTCTGCAACTACATGAATTGTATCTGCTTCAATCAGTTCTTCCTATCCATCATAAATAAATTCCCATCCATTCAAGAATAGATGCTCATGCATCATTGCTAATGTGGATTACTCCAGAAATTAAAAATCTCCTGACTGATATTGACTATATATGTCAGTGGCATTATAAATCATGTAACTCCAGTGATCTAAGTAAATTTCCTTTAACAGCATGAAATAATACAAGGAATGCTATCCACACTAGCAAAAAAAGCTTATTTCATTGAACAACAAAAGCAGCATACATGCAGTCCTCAAAAACTTTTGGACCTAAGCTGGCCACCTCCTTCAACCTGGTCAGCTGCACACCACATTACTCTTCCTACAGTTGAAAAATGATTCAATAGCCAAACATTTCTATAAGCGCATTCTAATTTTTGTACTGAAACTCACCTCCAATTCCATTCCAGTATACAATATATAGTCCAATATAATAAACACTGACCGTTTTTGCCTTACCAGTTCATACCTCTTCTGTCCATAAACCTATGAGAGTCAACCTACAATCCCCAGCAATAGACAACCTCACATCAGATTCCTTAAAAATTACTGTTGGTCTCCCCATCCCTCCACTATACTTATTAAAATATCCATCATAGAGGGCATTCTGCTTCATTGCTTGAAACAGTCCCTTGTGGTTCTCCTACATAAAGGTGGTCCTTCCATTTCTTAGAACAACTATCACATACTCACCTTACTTATACCAGTTTTAAAAATTATGAAAAAATGCACACATAAATTAATTTCAGAAAATGCTAGGACTTGCATAGCAGCTTTACTGATTGCTGCCGGTTGTTCATTTGACTTTTGGGTTGGGTATATTCACCACACTCCCAGCTGAATACTTGTTTTGTGACATTACCTGCTTTTTTATTTTATCATTTCATTATGGGGCCTTTGCCAAATTTGAAGATCTGCTGTTATTTGCTGCTCTAGTCAGCTAGCATTGGCAGGCAGTACATTATATTTGCACTTTGCATTTAACAATAGTACATGTTTATCCTAGAGCTGTTATTTGGTTTTACTCTACATGTATGGTCTCATAGTAATGTTTGTTTTTGTTGTTGTTTATTGCATTTTATATTTAACATCTTGTCAATTATTCTGGTCTAGTTTTATTTTAGGTGGAATATAAATACATGCCAGTGTAATCCTCATTCCTTGCCAGTCACCCCTTACTACCACAAATCTGCCATTATTATATTTTTTCCTCTTATATCACTACTGGGCTCCCTTAGCAATTAATATAAGTACTTCTGTTTTCCTTTGTCCCTGGTATCCTGCTTAATATCCATAATGAAATCCTTTCTTTATCAAATTGACATGCTCATTTCTATTCAAATGTGTCTCCTGTAGCATTGCTATTTGCACTCTGCATTTCTTAATATAATTAAATATTCTTTCCTTTTTGTCTATACCCATGAGACCATTCACATTCCAAGATAATACGGAAAGTGTCAGCATTAAGGTAGGAAACAATTATTCCCACCTATTATATATGGCAGTTTTTATGTCTATTTCTACCTTTTGTGGCACATGCACCCACTAAGGCTTGGCAGGTTAATCCTTTATACATTTTTTTTATTATCAACATTAGAACCTATTTTACATTTAACAAGACTTTTTGTTTTAATTAAAAACCCTCAAACAAAAAATGAACATGCTACCAGAACACCCTCCGAACCTGTTAACTTGATACAAACACACATAACTATGGACATCTTCAAATAATAACTGTCCTAATAGGATCATTTGTCCTAAACAAACAGCTGCTAACACAAGCCATAATTAAACTGAAATTTAGGTTATCCATGCTAAGATGCATGTTTATTGCCTGTGGTTCTACTACACTAATTGGTGTCTGTTCTTTTTTTATCTTTATTCCCCTCCCAGACAGGAGAATAGCTTGCATGCTTTCAGAAAACATTAATTTTAGCCTTGAAAAAATGCTGTTCTGGCTTTCTATTGCCTTATAATCAGCTTGCCTCCATGGAAACATATAAGAAAAAATGTAGTTGTCTGCTGCTGCCTGAAAGACAAACTAAACATGTATTGCTAAAGGAAAACTTCTCATTATTCAGTGTTCTCATATTTACTTGTTTCCACTTAAAACTAGTTGTTAGATTAAGCCAAGGGTCTTAATCCAGGCATTCACCTGTACAAAAGTAAAAGAAAACATATCAGCTCTACATATATTATGATCTGTGTACTTTGGCACTCCATCCTCCCCCTCAACAACCCACAATTACAACCTAATAACTTAAACATGCTTTTGTCCAGCCTTTCTTCTCATTTTTCAGTATAATTCCTGTATTTCTTAACACTAAAAAACAGAAAGAAAGAAAGACAGAGAAGAAAAAGGCATCTGTTTACATTAGTAACTTTATCACATACAAGAACAACTAAAATGCTTTATGATAAAACTTTCAGTTTATTCTGTGAAACGTTTTGCAGAAATACTGTTAAGGAAATAAATTGCTTTACTTAGAATTACCTTTTTCTTTCCTCTTCCTTATCACCTTTGTGCCCTTTGAAACATTAATCACATGAAGTGAAGCAAATACTTTTCAGTTCCTCACAAGTTTAACAAAGTCAACAAAAGTCCACTCTTTCCACTTTTTCTTATACAGCCATATTTCACAAATGTGACTAATGCTTTGCAGTCTCACATTTATTCAATAATTTCCATGTTGCTAGTCTTCTTCCTGTTCATCTCCATCTCCCAACTCCAGATTCCAATTCAGTCCCAAAGTACTCACAATTCTTCTAGTCAACCCCTTGTGCTTTTCTCCATCTCTCAAGCATTTTACTTTGAAACAGTGGAAAAGGTTTCACTCGCAAAGTCTCTCCATGTGCTTTATTCTTAAAAAATGAGAAGCAGAGTTTCCTGTTTGATGGCTCACTTCTTGTTGAATGAAATTTTGTATTTCCTCCTTAGCCTGTTCTGCATCAAAAACTGGTTTTGATCATCTAGGTAAAATACTCTGAAGTCAGCTGGATACAGCAGCTTGAATTTCACACCTGCCTCTCAACATTCCCTGATTACTGGAATACATTTGTTTCTCTTCTGCCTAGTGTACAGTAATCATTTTCCATAAACACTGTACTGTTTCCAACTTTTAATACTTTGCTCTTTTGCCACAGTTTTGTCAAGATCAACTCTTTCTGCTGGTAGGTTTGCATCTTTACTAATACATGTCTTGGCTGCTTTCTCATGAACAGATTTGGAGCATACACACACACATGGTTCGCCCTTTCAATTATTAGTTCCTACTGTGAAATACCAATCCAGTTGCTTATTTGTGCCATAAAATTAATACAATCTGTTCCTTCGAGTTTTTCTGGTACAGCAGAAAATGTCAGATTTTCCATACATGCTCTGTCCTCTAATTCTACCATTTTTTGAAACATCTCCTCTTGAGCAGTCTCATAACCAGCTCACCTTTTCTTCATATTGACCTCTGATTTTTGCAATTTTATCAGCTCATTTGAATATTTGTTTAAAGCTTCTTCCATTGTTCCAGCCTTTTATTATTTGAGTGCATATACTACTTTAATGTTTTGTTTATTTTAATCAGCTCTAAGCACATCTGACTTATTTTTCCTGTAGATTACTGGAAGTCATGTCTTGCATCAAAGGTGGAGTTTGAACCACTTTTTGCTGAACAGCTGCAGGATTCTTCCTAGTTAGTGTTTTACCTTCACTTCTTATAGGCTCTTTTACTTTTTTTTTTTTTTTTGCTGGCATCCAGGCAGTGTACTTACTAGCCAGTAACTGAATTTACTAAAAGTGACAGAGTTACTGGCCCTTGTGTTTCAATTTCTTTTTTCATACTGGGAGAGATGACATTAAGCTTTTGATCAGTTTGCAATCATCTTGGAAAGTCCATGTGTGGTAGAATCTTATTTCAGATGTTAATGTAGTTGGCCACAATGGATCAGCAAAACAGGTTCATTGAAGGGCCATTGATATGATACTGTATGCTTGCATAAAGGCCCAGGCCATTTTATAGAGATATAGCCACAAATGGGGTGACAAACATGGATCATCCCTACCAGCATGGAGAATTTTCTACTGTCCCTGGCTACAGTGACAGATTATGTGTAGTTTGGGCCCCAGACTTTTTTCAAACTATTCCTCCATACAGTTTTAAGATCATGCATATTTTCTTTTGGAGTCACCTTCCTGAATGTTTTAAATTACATTTCTTGTTTAAAACAACAACACTCGTTAGTGTACTTTTTAAATTTGTAGTCTTGAATATTTTTTCTAATAAGTACTGAAACAAAATGTATTAACCAATAATGGCAATTATACCAATTTCATAAAGTCCATCCATAAAAGGCCACTTAAACTACTTTAATTTTAATCCATCAAAATCTGTACTCATCAATTATGACCATTTTATTGCCTCTGTACACATCACATGTATGGTTGTGATAAAAATGTCCACAGTAAAGTATTCCAATTTTGTTTACACAAATATACACTAGTCCTAATGACCTTTTAACTTTATCTACTCAGCAGGTCATTTTTATCCAAAGACATCCACCACTACATTGTCAACAACATCCTTCTCTGAGATGTGTGTCAACAATTGATAACAATAATAATTATCAAACATGTAAGTGGCATAGCTGGTAGCATTTCTGCCTCACAGCAAGAGTCATCTGAATAATTTCACATTAAAGATGACTATTACTAATGTAGATGTTGTTGTTGGAAAACAACTGAAAAGGTTTACTAGAATGGTAAACAACTGTAAAGGTTTACTAGCACTGTTGTTACCACCAGTACAATAGGGAGTGCTGCTGCTGGTGTCACTGTTACACGTAAGATTTCCTCCTGCTGCCAGAGGTATTGGGTCAGCAATTTCACTCCCTGATTTCATTGAACAACCTTTAACTTTCCCAGGAGGAGTAGGGCAAGAATATAAAAGGCTGCCAGAAAGTAAATCAACAACCTGATGCTCAGGTGTTGTTTTTAGTAGACCCACAGTTTGTGTCAAAAACTTGACAAGACAAGTTAAGTTACCAACAAGTGAATCCAAACTTTTTCTTAACCTATATTTGATTCCTTTCAAACATAACTAGGTAAGATGGAAAATGTATATTATATCATTGCTTATAAATAAGTAATAGATTTTTGAAAGAATATATACAGGCTAAAAAAGCACCTAAAGGATTATGATTCTGGAAAACCCAAATTAAGTATTTATGGATTCTGTTTCTGACTGTTATTTTGATATTGAACTTATATGAGCAGTAATTTATAATAATGAGGGACAACTCAAAAAGCACATGGGGGGACATTACCATCCAGAAAAACTCTTTACATAGAGGACCTATTATCTGAAGTCCAGAAAGATAAATATAATGGATTTGTTTAGAAGGATTGAATCACAACGTGAGAAAAAATGTGAAACTCATGAACTACAACATGATAGAAACACTATGAAAATAAACTTGCATACCCAAAACTTAAGTTTTCTGGTGGTTTACAGCAAGTACAATATAATGTAATGAGCATTGCTCCCACTAGCAATACATCTGAGGAGAATAAGGAATAGACCAGAGGTAACTTCATCCTGCTGACCCTTTGGAATACCTCCTTCCCAGACATTCCCAATGGTTAGACAACTGCATGACATCTCAAACAATTAGCAACCCATTTCAACAAGGAATGGACATTGTTCACCAGCAAAGGTTATCCAACAGAAGAAGGTTGACAGAAAAAAGAGAGCAGGGATTGGGGACATGGAGGTGATACTAAATCAAGGCACTATCAGTACAATTAGAAGTACTGAAACCTTTCACAATGGAATTTTAAACACCTTCAACAATTACATCATATTTCCTTAAAGTCTATTAAACACAGAAGAGATATATTTCATCTTATTTGAAAAGGGTTTATCTTTGTTCCTTCTATTAGTTTAATTCTAGCACGTGCCGTTATCACGTAGGGGAGCATGTTGCGTCATTGAATGTAATTTTGGCAAATGCAAAAAGAGTGAGTGCTGTTCATTGAAATTACTTTCACTGACAGAGGAGTTTGGTTTTTCCTCCACTGTTGTGCAGCCTCAGAGTTGGTATATATGTGTGGGGTGTGTGTGTGTGTTGTCCCCCACCTGTGGGGTGCAGGGGGCTTGCCCCCCTGCAAAACTAAAACTGCTGAGTTGTTCGTCAAAGATGGTTTCAGCGAATGGTTTTCATTTTTTTTTTCCATTTGCCAAAATGACCTTCAATGATGACATGAATCCATCACTGAGATAAATCTTTACGATATAAAACTGAATTTCAGCTTTATGTTCAGGGATAGTTCAAAAGGTAAACCTAGTAAACAAGTTGAGGTAAATAGAAAGTATTTATTGTCTATCACTGCACCCAGTGGTTAGCTTATATGAAAGAATGCGTAAAAAAGGCTTATTTGAACGCCATAAAACCCGCAAAGCTCATGGATGTAACAATTTCAAAAAAGATGAAAAGGAACTGTTAAATGAACTGGCTAATGACAGAGCTATATGACTGATGAAACACAACAAAGGTGGGGAACTGGGTACTGTGGACTTTATGGATTATAACAGTCAGATGTTCGATATAATTAGCAACTCAGATGAATACCCGCCACTCTCCTGTAATGAAATTAATATTGCCTGTAGAAATACTGACTTATTTTTAATTGGCTTAATATACCAGAAGCAATAACAGTGCCAAAATATGACTTTTTGAAGTCGATCACCCCAAAATCCTGAAGAGTTTTGAAATACCAAAGAACCATAAGAACATCACTGGCCCTTGACCTAGGCCAGTTTCAGCAGCAGGAGGCTCTAGTACTTCCCCAGTGACCACTTATATAGACAGAAAACTGAATCCATTCAACCAACAGTACATATATATGTGAAGAGATTCTTGAGCTTTCCTTGGCAAACTTGGAAACATTTTACATACAGAGGACATAATATTCATAACTGTCAATGTTATTGACTTGTTTTCTGTCATAGAATAATTCAAGGAGGTCATAGCTAGAAATGAGTTTCTTTCCACCATGGATACCAGAGTCGTGGGTCTATATTAAATTGTCGAAGTTTTACAACTTTGAATCACTAGACATCAAACACTAGTGATCGAAGTTGCAAAACATCAAACAAGTAAAAAGAAAGAAAAAAAAAGGAAAGTGAAGTAAAAGGGATTAAGCAGGGGGCAAGCCCCCCTGCACCCCCCACACCCCTGCTACTTAAATATACCAACTCCGAGATTGCTCTACAGCATAGGAAAGGGAAATCTTCCCTTTCTGCACCATATCCATTAAAGTACGATCTCGGAGTTGGTATATTTAAGTAGTGGGGGATGTGGGGGTGCAGGTGGGCTTTCCCCCCTGCTTAAAGGAGTTACTTTTGTTTTTTTTTTTCTTTTTTCTTTTTTTTTATCAGGTATTCCAAGTTTCAGTACTTCAATCACATGGGTCGACCATATGGTGTTCAAAGTTCTGAAACTTCGATTATCTGATATAGACCCTAGATTAGTAATGTAGTTTATAGAACTTACCCTTAAGATCAATTTCCTTTACTCTGAAGGGGAATTCTAACAGCAAAAGAAGGGTGTGGTTATAGGGGAGGCTTGTGCCCCTGTATACGCTAACTTGGTCCAATGGGTCGGGGAGCAGAAATATATCTTTAACTTCATGTGTGTTAATTACTGGACTTCCTACACCAGATTCTTGGATGACATTTGTGTTTTATGGAAGTGGACCAAGAAAAAGCTAAAAGAATTTCTAGAAAATCTTGATACCACCATATGTCTTTTTGAAATTTACCCACCATTTTTCCAGTGAAGAAATACACACTCTAGATATGACTATTGAGAAAAACAAACCCACTAAAACATTCACTTCATCTATATGCAGGAAACTGACATTCTGTAATTCCTACTGCCACGAAACAAGTAACCACCCATACAGGCTAGAATGGCCAGGATAATAATTAATTATGAGATGTTTTTGACCGACAGCGATTGTTTTTAATTAATTTGTTTCTGGAGAGTGGTTATCCCTTAAAAATGTATAATGAGTTAAGGGATGAAATTATCCGTGAATAGTGCACAAAGCTTGTGCCAGTACTTGGTCAAGCAAAAATGAGTGAAAATGATGATAACCTTGGGTCTTTTACTGACAAGAACTTTGAAGAAAAGGCTATGGTCCTGAATTACAACCAACATGCCTGGAGAACTAAGAATACTTTAAACAGCAAATGAAGATTTTTTTCTCGCTTTCCTGAGATAGGAAATAGACTGGGGGGAAACCAGTTTTGTATACTAAAGAGCAAATAACATCAAAAAGAAGTTGGAAAATCAAAGAAGTAATGAAATTTTACTAAGTAAAGGGCAGGAGCCTTGGCTACTGTCATCAATTCAAATTCATAGCTGTAGGCAAAATCAGTGATATACAAGCAACGAAGCAAACAGTAAGAGCCAAAAATGTTTATAAGTTGTGCCAGTGAAAGGGTGCTCAATCTGGCTAAGTGCAAACCTTGCACTACCTTTTATGTCAGCACAACTGAAAGAAGCTTCAGAAAAAGAATATATGAAAATTATAAGAGACTAATGTTCTTTATAGACACACATTAGAATGAAACAGAAGGATATTTTTTTACATCTGGGAAGATATACCAGTTGACCTTAGAGTTGGGCCTTGAGAGTTAAGAAATGAGGTTAGAGAATTTACCTGGCAGCTAGATTTCAATATGGGAACACTTCCAGAGCTAAATTATTGTATTTCCGTTAACAACATCTTAAAAATGAGACTTGCAAATGTATAATCTATTTTAGCAACAAACCAACATTTTAAACTTCAGCTTTATGTCACTGAGATATTTGTAAAAAGAGTTTTTATTAGCATTATTTTTGCTTTGACTATTTATTCAGCATCTTTTTTTTACAAATTATATTTCACTCTTTAGTATTTTCAATGTTTTTAATCTGCTGCCTTCAATTTTCATTTACCATGAATGCCACATGACTATTTAGTTGTGTAAATATGTATGTGTTTGCAAATTATACTAATTTCTGAAGAAACCCTTAACTGGACGAAAGTGCTAAACTATTGAATAAAATTGAAATGTGTTTCTAAAAAGTCCTGCTTGTAGTCCCAGTGTAACTATGCCTCTTTGGTCCTCTGCCAAAGGTCACAAGGCATAATACAGTTCAAGAACATCATGAACACTGATAAAAATCATGCAATAAGTACAGTCTGTCACTGTAATATTGATGTCAAAATCATAAGGTAAGATAGTAAAGGATTGTTTCATTCAGCAATAACAAATTTACCCTACTCATCTTTCTTTGCCTGCCTCACACAATCTCTGGCAGTCCCTCCCCTCTCACCCAAAAGAAGTCTCCTCTTTCCCCACATTCAGAGCTCATCTCAAAAGACACCTCCACCAAAAATCTAACTGTAAGGCTTTTCCATTGGGCATATAACCTAACTCCCTCTTCACCTGCTACCTCCCTCACATATTTATTACTAAATTTAATTCACATGTGTTTTTCTACTCTCTTAATATTTACATATTGTATCAATTATCTATGGGATTATCTACCATCTCTGTTTATCTGTTTGTGAATTTGTTCTGTTTAATTTATTTTGCAAATTTCTTCACATGGGCTGTACCTGCAAATGGTCTGTTGTGATCAGTGTACTTCACCAGTAAACAAACAGAATAAAATTCTTCTCGATCAGGATACGAACACCAATACAAGATTTGTCAGACGTAAATGTATAGGTAACACATTTCTCTTTTAAAGAATCAGAGTGTGAGGGACATGTATGCTGCTTGAATGAAGCATATATCAGTGTTCATATTATATAGCAAATAACAAAAAAAACTTTCTTTTTATGCTCATTAGTAAATCATGCACATTCCACAGTGAGACAATAAATTCAGTGATATCCTATTCAAAGCCAGTAGTAATAAATATTAATAGTAACTGATATAACAGTGTTCTGCCCTCTTGCCACTCCTCAAATGTTCATATAAACTCATAATTAATTTTGACAGCTGCAGATATACACATATAGCAAACAAATATGATATTCCACCCCCGCCCCCTGGGGGTAACCTTCATGTAATTCAAAAGGGCAGTATAAAAACAAATATTTTATGATGTTAGCCTCCCTTCCTAAATCCTAGTCCTACATCCACTTGAGGGAACAGCTGTAAACCTAATAACCTAGTACTAGCACAATCATCTCCCTCCCCTAATTGCGAAACTCTCCAGCTGACTTAAATACAGATATTTGATTGGTTAGCAACAATTGTCAGTTTGGATTGACTGTGATATACCACTGTTCCACTCTGAAACTTAGAAAATAGTCCAGATTTGTAGATATATTATCAACTGGTGGCCAGTTATAGTTGTACCATTATTTATTTATTTATTTGACATTTGTTAACCAGGATAGTCCAACTGGGTTACATAATCTGTTTTCAGTGGAGGAATTGTGGAGAAAAGCTCCACAATTAGTAGTTATGTACATACATAAGGAAAAACCATTAATAATTACAAAGTTTAGGTACATACACAAGAAAATATGGTAATAATTACAAGAAAAGTGGCAATAATTACAAAGTTTAGGCAAATACTCAAGAAAAATGGCAATAATTACAGCCAAAATGTTTGTAAAATTCTTTGCATAATACATTTAGGTTCAGATATATTACAATTCTTTTTTGGAATAATTGTATTACAAGGGATTGGTATTTATGTATGGCCAAGTGCTTAGAGATTTGCTTAGAAGTTGCTAAAATTCAGTAGCATTACAGTATAGAGTTTGCCTTAGAAGTTACTAGATTTCAGTAACATTACAGTATAGTAATAGTAAATTCCTTGAGGAGATTATAGTTAATATACACATGAATATATAAGGAAGGGGAGAGGTGTCCTAGTAGTTAAGTGAAATTATAAGCTTAGGGATGTTCAGTGAGATAGAAAGGAGGAAAGTGGACTAAGGTTAGAGTGCGGGGTGGATGACTCAAAGCAGGCTTAGTGGATATAAAGGGGGTAAGAGAGACTGTAGGAAAACAGTGAAAGGTGGGGAAAGGATGCAGAAGTAGAGTGGGAATAACCTGGAGTTAAGCATGTGCAGATCCATGACATTTTTAGATGTTCTTTTAAAGAGGTTTTAAAGAGTGGTAGACTAGGGGTTGATCTGATGGCTGATGGGATAGTATTATATAGTTTACAGACAGAGTAAGAGTAAAAACAATGACCAGGTCATTTTGAAGGATTGGAGATTTCTATTAGGTTTTTGTCTTCTGATCTAAATGGCCTGCTTGGCATGAAGTTTTGAAAAACATATCCTGGGCAGGGAAAGTGGTGGGTTTGTAAATTAAGTTGTGTATAATATGTAGTTGGACATATGTTAGTTGGTTGAGGAGTTCAAGCCAGTTTAGTTTTGGTAGTGGTTTACAATGGTGTATATGGTGTTTGGAGTTTATGGTAAATTTAGCGATTTTGTTATAAGATTCTTCTAGTTTAGTTTTGGTGGAATTTTGTAGATTGGTGAGTATACAAGGGTGGTTATGGTTGTTGTGGTGAGGAATTCCCTATTTCTGTAGAGAAGTCCAAGAATTTTGTGGGTTTTCTTTATGTTTTGCTGGATATGTAGGTTGAAGCTGAGTTTGTTATCAATAATTACACCAAGTAATTTTGTTTCTTGAACTATTTCAATGATAGTGTTGTCAAGTGAGTGGATGTTGAATTCGTCGGAGCTGAGGGTGTTATTTTGGGGTGAAAGACCATAAGTTTGTTTTGTTTTTGTTGTTTTGGATTTAGAAAAATTTGGGCATTTGTGAGCCATGATTCAATGGCAGTAAATGATTTTTGAGTATTATTGAGTAGTTCTGGAAGAGGGCAAGAGGTACGATGGTGGAATCAGTCGTCTGGGGGCAGAGGGGGTATGTACGTTATTGGTGAATATATTAAACAGTAGGCAACCTAGAATGGAGAACTGGGAGTTATCTGTGGGATTGGGAAGAAAGGGATAATATTGGTTTGACCATTTAATGGCTTGCCTCTGGTCTTGTAGATAGCTTTGGAACCACTGCACTGTGGTAGGGAAGCAACTTCGGCTGGATATGGTATCAAAGAGCAAGGGTGTTAGACTATGTAGAAGGCTTTTGAGAGGTCCAGGAACACTGAGGATAGAAGGTATCCTTCATATTTAGCCATATTTATAGTGTCTGTGAAGGATAGTAGAGCTGTAACTGTGCTGTGCCCAGGTTGGAAACCATGCTGAGTTTGAGTATGCGAGTTGTTCTGCAGTAGGTGTTTCATTAATTGTTGGTGGATACACCTTTCAAGGATCTTGGATATGTGGGATAATATGGAAATGGGGTGTAAGTTTGATATTTCGGTGGAGGCTCCTCCTTTATGAATTGGAGTTATGTGTGATAGTTTCCATATGGTAGGGACTATTGGTTCTGAAATAGATCTATTTATAAGGATGCTGATTGGATAAACGATATAGTTAGCAGTGAGGTTTAGGTATTTTGGTGGAAGATTATCTGCTAATGTGGAGCATGGTTTTAATTTGAGCATTCATTTTTTTATTGTTGAAGTGGGTATAGGCTGAAAGGAGAAAGAGGCCTGGTTACATTTGAACTGATTATGTGTTTTATATTTGGTGTGATTTAGGTTAGGTGGTGAGGAATTTTTGTTGTTAGACATAGAGGGTAAGTGGGTGGGTCTCATGATAGTGTTAGTAGTTAGTAGGTCTACTACGGATTTAATGAAGTGTTTGTTATAATACTTCTGCTATTTGTCATGGGGTGGCATTGGATGAAGGGGAGTGCTCTTTGTTTGTACCTGGGTGGAGAAGAGTTCTTATTGAGTGCCAGAATTTTGGGGGGTTGCATTTATGTTGTAGTTGGAGGTGTGTGTAGTAGGATTTTTTGCTTTTGTCAACAAAGTTAGTTACACTGCTGTGAAGTGTTTTGAAAGAGAGAAGAGTTTGTTTGGTTTTGTTTTGTTTCCACATGTTCTAGGCTTGGTCTCTCTGTTTCATTAGGTGCATACATTCTTTGGTTATCCATGGAGTCTTCATTTTTTACCCTTTTAGTCTGTAAAGCAGCTGGGGAATCAAGTATTTTTAGGAATGTAGAACTGAAAAATTGGACTGCATCATTGTGAGGTAGTTACTTTAAGGGAGTCCAGTTTATTTTCAGGAGTATATTAGTAAACAATTGTTGACTGAATTTAGATTTCAGTAAGTGTGTTTTTGGATGGTGGGTATTTGCTCTGATGTCATGCTGACTGAACATAAAAACAGCATTGTGCATATTTACACATGAATAAAATGAACAACTGCTTAAAGACTGAGTGTTTTTGAATAAAACAGGAATATCTACTGATGAGACAGTATTACCATCTAATTTTATGTCACCTTAATTCTTTAAAAACTACTCTTATATAGTCACTGTAACAGTAAAAAAACTACTCTTATATAAATAAACCTAGTGCTTACTTAACCTGGTGGATTATTGAAAAGGTCATCAAAGCAATGGATGAAGACAAAATGGTACACTCTGCATACATCAACCTGGCCAAAGCTTTTGACACAATTCCCCACTCAGGCATAGTAGAAATGCTAAATAAACTGGAATAAACCCTTTGTCGTCCACTGGATTGTCAACTGGTTCAAAGACAGGATGCAGGAAATTGAAATACAGGAAGCTTCCTCCAAAAAAAGACCAAACACAAGTGGAGTCCCCCAAGGTTTTTTGCTTAGACCACTCCTGTTTGGCATCTACTTTTCTAAAGTAAAAGTTATTTCAAAGGGCTCTGGCTGACTAAGTTTGCGGATGACTGCAAGCTAGACATTGAGTACCCGAATGACTTAGCCATCCTGCAGGAAGGTTTGTTCCAAATGAATAACTGGTGAAAAAAATCATGAAGTAAAACTAAATGCCAAAAAATAAATTATTGTATCCTTTGGGAAGTCATCTACTCCAAGGAACTACCACTTTGACAATACATCCATAAGAGTTGACCCAGTTGTTTTGGATTTGTGAAGTTATTTAGAAAGTGACCTAAAGTTTAACCTACATGTGTCCACTGAGGTAAGAAAGTCCTTCTATATTGTACAGCTTATAACCAAAGGGATTGCATCTAGATCTAGGGATGTAATTGTCCCCTTTACTCAACCCTCATTAGGCCAGCAATTGAATATCAGAAGCACATTTATTGGCCAAATATGTGCACATACAAGGAATTTGAATCTGGCTTCCAGGATTCGCCAAGTATGAGTTACATAAACGATATACATACAACTATTAAAAACAAAACAAAAAAATGTAAATATGCATATACGTACAAGGTGCAAAGTGCAACTCAGTCCAAGAAATACTGAGATAACGTTGAAAGAAGCAAGTATTAACAATATGTAAACAATATTGCAGAATTTACGGAGGCTTGGGAAAAAAGAAAACCCAGCCTAATAAGCTGAATTAACCATTTATGAACTCGATAGCCTGTGGGGGGAAAAAGTTCTTATATCTATTTGTTTTGGTGTGCATTAATCTATAATGTCTGGTCGATGGTAATAGTTCAGAAAGATGGTGGCCTGGATGTGATAATTCTCCCAACCTGTTTCATGACTCTGGAATAGTTTAGGTCCTGTAAGGAGGGCACCAATGATATTTTAGGCAGACCTGGCTATTCGATCTAACCTATTTTTGTCATGTTTAGACACAGGTCCAAACCCCACTGTTATTTAGGGATGGGCTGATAACAAACTCAGTGTCTGCTGTGTAGAACTGAATCAACAGCTCCTGTGGAAGGTTGAACTTCCACAGCTGTTGCAGAAAGTACATTCGCTGTTGTGCCTTTTTTATGATGGACCCTACATTGGTCTCCCACTTCAAGTCCTGGGAGATTATAGAGCCCAAACACTTGGAGGTTTCCACAACTGACACAGCAGTCTTAAATATAAAGAGGGGAGATAATATTGTAGTACCAGTCATAAAGTTCACTGTCATTTCCACAGTTTTAAGAGTGCTCAGCTCCAGATTATTCTGACTACACCAAAGGGCCAGCTGCTCAAGCTCCCATCTGCAATCAGACTCGTCATCATTCCTGATGAGCCCAGCAATGGTCGTATTGCCTGAATATCTAGTAAGTTTGACAGAGGGGTCCTTAGAAGTGCAGTCACTGGTGTAGAGGGAGAATAGCAGTGGGGAGAGGACACATCCTTGGAGGGGGCACCTATATTGATCGTTTGATAGCTAGATGTAAATTTCTCCATTTTCACCTGTTGTTTCCTATTGGTCAGAAAGTTGGTGATCCATTGACAGATGGAGGCAGGAACGGAAAGCTGGGAGAGTTTCAAGTGAAGAAGTTCCAGAATTATTGTATTAAATGCAAAGCTGAAGTCCACAAACAGAATCCTTGCATATGTCCCTGGGTTGTCAAGGTATTGCAAGTTAAAGTGCAGGCCCATATTAACTGCAACATCCACTGACCAGTTCTATCAATTAGCAAACTGAAGGGGGTCAAACAAGGAAGCTGTAATATCCTTCAAGTGAGCTAACACCAGCATCTTGAAAGTCTTTATGACCACTGATGTCAAAGCAACGGGCCTGTAGTCATTCAGTCCTATTATACTGGATTTTTTAGGGACTGGAATAACTGTTGTTACATTTTAGCCAGGTCGTAGTGGAGACACATATATCTTTACAGAAGCTAACATAAGATGTTACTGTGTCTGCCAGTTCGTGCTACTTAGCAGCAGAATCTTCAAAGACACTCCAGTCCATACAATCAAAACAGGCTTGTAGCTTCAGCTTTGCCTCAATAGTCCACTTTCTCACAGTATTGCTCACAAGTTTAGCAGATTTTAACTCGCTCTTATAGGTAGGAAGCAAATGAATCAAACAGAGGTCAGAAAAGCCCAAAGCTGCATGGGGACAGCACAATAAGCATGTTTTAACACTGTATAACAATATTCCTGTCTCTGGTAGGACACTTTATATGCTGTGTAAATTTAGGAATTTCATGGCTGAGATTTGCCTTATTAAAATCCCCTAGAATAATCAGAAAGGAGTTCAGATAATTCTGCTCCATGCACACTATCTGATCAGACAGTTTTTGTAGTGCTGCACTCAGATAGGCATGAAGTGGAATGTAAACACTAACCAGAATAAATGAAGAGAACTCCTGAGGTGGATAAAAAGGCCTACAATTAACAAAAAATGTTTCTAAGTTAGGGCAGCACATTTTACTTAACACTGTGACATTAGTACACCAACCTTCATTGATATAAAAGCAGATTCCACTTCCCTTACTTTTCCCTGATGTCTCCGATACTCAATCCGCTCTGTAAAGTTGAAAGCCAGACAAATATAATTCAGACTATGGAATGGATACATTTAGCGAGGTTTCTGTGAAACACAGTACAGAAGAAAGTGGAAAATCCTTCATAACAGTTCATCCATCTCATTGCATAGGGAGTGGAGGTTCCCCAGATGTAAGCTTGGGAGTGCCATACAAAAATCCCTCTGTCTCAGGCTAACAAATGCATCAGTGGGCTTCCCCCTTTTGCAATGCCTATGTCTACCTCTGCTGCAGACAGCTGTTGCTCCTCCAGCTAGGATCATCAAAAAATTCCTTAATTGTGAAAAATTCGGTGTCAAATTGCATGAAGTGAATTGCCGAATATTCAACAATTCTTCAAAGTATACTTAATTACATGTGAAAACCAAACGACAGGACAAATAAACAAAAACAAACAGAACACTAGAGAACACTGAACTGAGGCTGCCATTCATGGTGCCATCTTGTTTTATTTTATAGTATTATTATTCTTTTTTTTTTTGTAATAGTACAATGTCCCCTTTGGCATGTATCTGTTGATACACATGTAACAACTGGAATGCCCACAGAGATACCTTTCAAACAAGATACACGGCCTACACAACATGTCCTACATGGACTGTCTCAAAGCCTTGTCACTGTACTCAGCATCCTATAGAGTGATACGAGTGACATGTATCTGGCATACAAGGCATCCTTGATCCAATACTGATGGATTAACTGCACATCAGTGAGACAAATGGCATAAAAAATACTTGGTTTGGGGATTTAAACCTCTTCTGCAACATCAACAGAATGGATTGGAGGGAAAAGTATACCTTGCAGAGGATACCACTACTCTGGATCAGCCTCCCTAGCAACATAAAAGAAAGCTCATCCCAGTCTGTATCCAAGCACAACTTGGATAAATGGATGAGAAACAGAAAATTTACGTCATAACTGCCTCCTGTACTACTGATGGACAGAAGCTCCTAAATGCTTAATCCCATGCATGGGTCTCCTCCAATTATTTGTGGTACGATCCCAGTTATTTTCATTACAGGAAATATATACTTATCGACCATAGGATGGGTAAACCCAATCTCTAAAAAAATGGGATAGGTAAATTTGAGCACAAAAAGGGAAGTTTGCTTAAAATGGCTCAGAAGGGCAACTTGCCTAGTACTTAGTTATGAACCTATGAACCTATAGACCTATAAACTGAGTCAATGACACATGGACTGAGTCTCATAACTTGAGACTAAAAAATGATATCCCCACTCTATTGTGCATCCAAGACTATACTCCCAGACACTCTCAAACCAAAGCTGAATCTAACAAGCAAAACTCGTTCTGCTTAAATGTTATTTATACATTACACCTCCTCTGATTCAGATAGACAGTGCCAAACAGAAATAGAGACATATTTTAATCACTGAGCTAAACATGATTGAACCATAAAAGAAACTGCCACAAAGGGAAGGCCAGTTTCACAGTAATCAACTTACTTTTTTTTCTTACTCTGTTAATACACTCACCACAAGACACTCAGAGCATACAAACCATACACTGTGTAGTGAGTAGAAGCCCCAGATTCACAATAGATTGTATGCTGATACCATACAAACAGAACATCTACACCAACTAAAAATCTGTTAATCACACAAGTTGAAGGTGAGGGATAGCTTTAAACAGAGAGAATGAGTCAGGTATTATTTCATATATGAAGCATAAATCTGAATTAGGAAAATATATTTAAATAAGGTGTTCTTAGTATTATCACCCTTAGCACGAACATCTGAGTTATCTGTTATGCAATGACGCAAGCATACTCTTGTATGCGGTATGACCGAATTCCCAGTAGGTTTAAAACAACTAATTTGCTTAGTGATATAGCAAATATTAATGGTTTTACACTCAGCCCTCAAGACCAAAGGAGATTACAAATAGGGTACTGACCAAAGAAAGGATAATTAGTAGTACACTGTCAAAGGATCTACAAGTGCCAGGTGGTGGTGGTGGGGGGGGGTGATCTCAGGCCTGTACCGAGGCTACAGAAATGCAAATGAGGTTGTTTTATCATGATATATACACATAACTGATCACTGGTTCTATTTATATAAATTCATCATACTTGCTCAGACTAACTAAAAAAAAAATAATAATAATAATAAGCACAACTCAAAATTAAATTGAGTCAGCAAAACTTGATACTGTAACTACAAAACATCTCCAAAAAGATATTACATGTAAAACAAATCTGGGGAATGTTAGTTCCTATTAGGTCAGTGCCAACACTTATGATGCAGAGCTCATAACTAATAGAGCAGCATAAATCACTGATAAACATTTACTTGCAAATAAACTGTCACATACAAGCAACACAAACATTGCATCAGAATGACTGCATGAATGTAAAACTGGCAATTTATTACCTGACTTATATTCTGTACCATTCCATGAGAAAGATGCATTTGAAGAGTATGACATTTTAAACCTAATACCACAATAAATAGCTGATAACATGCTAAACTTTTCCAATCTGACTTCTTTAGACAAGTTAGCACTTTTTTGTTACAGGGAAGCCTTTCCAAGGAAACACACTGTGGCCTGGCTGCCAGAAAGACGTGAAGTGTTTCTGCTGAACTGATCAGCATATTGTAAGTTATTCATAGAGATGCCCTGGTAAGCACAAAACTCAATGAACCCTGTCAAATACATACTTGGATAACACTTCAACAGGAGCAGCAACCTGTGTAAAATGTTCTTGAATCACTTTTTCCATATTGTAGTCCTCTTACTGATTGCCATAACAAAGGCAGGGCAAAGGGGGCAATTGGCCTGGGCACAAATTGTTAGGGGCATAGTCAGCAGGTGCCAAAGAAGCAAGGGTACAGTACCAGTATTTGTTTTCATAGCTGTAGCTGTTATTTTAAAACAATTTACCTATCCCCCCTTAGTTGTGGGGGCGCCAATTAAAGGGAAAACGCACAAGGTGCCAGGTGAACTGTCTGTGGTTCTAATCTTATTATAAAATTGTCCCTTCTTGATCTGCCGTCAAGAGACAATAAGTTGCCTTTCATTGCCTTGATGGAAGAATTTGATTCACCTTATTGAACATTGTATTATAACAGTCTTCCATTGCTAATAAGGATATAATAAGCTAAAAATGGAAAAGCATAGAGGAGCAAGCTTTTTTTTCAAACCAGCAACAATTAAGTCCACTACATTATTGGCAGAGAAACTAGAATCCCTTTGACTAGACCTACTATCTTTTGGTGTGCTAATTTTCGTTGGTTCAAAGTCAAGGCACCTCTCATTATTTCATATAACTTTGCTCATCTTCCATGTGAACAGAAATGTTGCAGTTCTCTGCAGGTCAAACAGACTACTACTTGGTCTGCCTTTTATAATAGGCTTCATGTTTGTATAGGAAATCACACGTTTACACAATGGTGCTCTGCTTCATCTATGAGGTGAGCGCTAATAACTACTTCCAAAGGGAGTCAAGAACTTTTAAGTGTCAAAGGTATATAAGGTTAGGCATCTAACGGTCCCTGGGATCACTTGTCTAGTATTAATCCTATGTTCTTGCAAATGTCAGAAAAGGATATATATTCCCACCCAGTGCTTCCTGTTACTTGTCATAATTTTCCCGTAAGAAAAGAATACCGCTACTATGTAACCAACAGTTTCTGGAAATACCATTTATGGGCAAGGAAGAAGCATACCTCTCAACCTCTTAGGGTAAGACATCCGGACTAAGCCTAAATTAATGGGGAGGCAAAGGCCCAAAAATAAGGACAGATGTGAAATACTGCTCTTATAAACTTAGAAAGTTGCTGGAATAACAGGATATGTGTTAGCATGCATTTTTGAAAGGATATGAAGTCTGAAACTCAAATGTATGTTCTTGTATAGTGATTTTAATCCTCAGTGATTTGCCAGAAGACTATACATTTTATGAGGAACAGACCAAAAGTATGACGTAAAAATCTGAACATTCTGTGAAAATCATGACAGTTGGGAGGAAGGTCAAATTGCCAAATACAAGTCAAGTCTCTCTAGCTTACATGTTCCTTTTCAACACTGTGCACATAAAAAAACAAGAAATAGACTGACTCATAATATTCAGTTTATTTTTAGCTGGAGGGAGTTGCATGTTTATATTTATAACATTGCTTGGTACACCTTCTGATGTGTACTTTCTGAAATAATTACTTGGTTTGCTTGATTTTTAAGAGACGGCTCTCATGCATTATAAGACATAGCACAGTAAATAGTTTTGCTATAAAACTGACAATGTAATTGCCTTACTTTTTATGTGAGGAATTATATTATTCAAATGATGGAAACAGAAATGCTTTATAGTGATGGGTATGTGGGGACAGCAAGGTGCAACTTGGATAGGAAGGGAATTAGTAGAAGATTCTGATATAACAGAACAGTGCAGTGACTTAAGAAGTAAGAGTGACTTGTGTTTGCATACTGCTTTAAAGCATAGCTCTCAACCAGTCAGGAGCAAATCTGAACAGGATCAGGGACAGATCCAAAAATAACCAGGGACAATCAGGAAAACATTTGAAATATTAGTAGTATTAAAATGAAACACTGACAGAATAAGGGAATGTGAATTAAAACGCTTTTCTGAAGTAAGTCTATAACTCTAATTATCATAATTGTTTATTAAATGCAGTTTCCAACCATTTCTCTTCTAAAAGTCACCAGTTCTAGGATGGATTAAAAGGAACAGTGAGAAAATTTGAGTCACTGTTAAGGACATCCCTTGAAATCAGGGACAGCTGAGAGGTATGCTGAAGAAAAATCTGTATCAAATGTCTGGCATTTATTACAGAAAAATGTGAAGGAAAAAAATGTTTATAGACATCACTGAATGCTAATCAGGGCTGGTGATAGCATTTTGGGGCCCCAGAAGATGTCAATTTGGGGGCCCCCTGGGCAATTCCAGTCTATATATCAACCTGTCACTGCCACCCTTCCTAAGCAACCTTTTAGTTCATGCTGCAAACTTTTAGAAGTAGTAAGCACAGACTGATGTGTAGCTACAATACTATTATATTACAACAGGAATGCGTACCACACTATGCTGGCCCATCTCACTAAGGGACATTTACAGTTACTGGCATTTATTTGCAACAATTATACATTGCAACAATTTTATGCACAGGTATGGACTTAGGTGAAATGTCATCATAGGTCTAATGTTTCAGAAACACCCCACCCCTCAAACACACACACACACACCCTCTAGTCTTCCTCTGCCCCCCCCCCCCCATTCTTGGTCTCCCCATACCATGCACATTACATTTTTCTTCCTTTTCTCACAGTTTGCCTTACCTTTCTGCTTTTCCAAGAAGTCATAACTTCCTACATGCTCTGAAGTGCATTTTAAAGTTTTTTTTTCTTTTTTCACAGCCTTTTCATCTAATGATGGCTTGAACAGAATGTATGACTGAGGAAAGAAATAGTGTTGCAGATCAGCTTTAGTTATCCTTGTATCCTTTCAACACACCTTTCCTGACCAAGACAGCACAGTAATAACCACCATTTAGGAAATAATCCAAATAAGTCAAGGCCCAATAAGCCATAGGGATATAGATGTTCTGGGATGTATTTTAGAGCATTTTCCCCACCTTTTAATCCAATGGTGATTTAAACAAACAAACAAAAAAAAGCACAATTAAGAAAATAATTTCAGTCTTATTTATTTATTTCAAGGAAAACATAATGTGTACCCAAGGCTTAATGTTCAAAGATGACAAAATAGTAGCTAACAATAGACTTTAACAAGCCAGTTGTTGCCTGGATACACAGGTCTTATCTGGGAACTGCCTGCCTCCCTAATGCCCCCAAAAAGACTACCTGTGCATCCTTCTGTTGTTAGACTAGGATGAAAGCAGAGGTTCAAATTGCCACATTCATGTATTTCAAGTGAATGCTGACATACATACGCATAGCATGTCTCCACACTTCTAATGCCAAAAGACAGCCACTTGTAAAATTAAAGTTTCCCACAGGGAAAAAAAAAACAAGAACACAGTAAAATAAAGAAAGTTGACCCATGCAACACAGGATACTCCACTTTAATGTCACGACACAGGATAATATACAAAAATCCCACACTAAGCACTTTCACCACTTTACAATGGCTTTTTCAGAATTGAGTGGGAGCAATTAACCCTTACATTTAAAAAGCTTGACATCAGCAAATTTCAGCCTATCATAGAATAAAGACAATTAAAAATACAAGCAAACACCAATGCATTATCTGCTCATAAAAACCATCATAAAATCATATAGATGTTGTAAAATGCATATAGGTGTATGTTTATTATATCTATATTTAAACTATTTTACTATAAAAAATAAAAAATGTAAAATAGTAGATATTAATTACTTAGTGATAATAAATGTTAAATACATAGTCTTAAAGAGACAACCTTACTAATGCTAAAACAGTTTGATTTAAATGTGTTGGCCCTCATTTGAATAGTTTAACTTGTAATAAATAAATATATATATGTAAACTATTAATCATAAGGTAATTGATCTGGTTTTTAATATAGGCAATAGAGCAACATTCTCGTTCAGTCCAGGTGGACACATGGCATTAAGTCTAAGTTGCCATTTGACCTCAGGAGTTTCTACTTTCGACTTAGACTCTCCTCCTCTCTCACTTGCAATTACTCTATCTATAACACCTGTAAAAGTGCCTGAAGTGTGACTGTGAGGAAAGTGAAAAAAATAATGATTATAGTGATGTATTCTACTTTGCTGCTCCTAGATAATACATTGCCCTTACACAAGCTTTAGTAATCTTCTTTGTAAACCTCTGAGGTCCATGAGAAAAGTAAAAGAAACAATGACCAAACTGTCCTGAGCCCAGACACAAGCTATTATGACCTCATGTGCACAGCTCTCAGGTCCACCATAACCCACCCCTCCACACACATACATAGCCTACAATAGCTTTCTGCACACACACATGTGAAGAGGGCTGGTCTTAGAATGGGTACAGTTGGAAGCAGAGGCCATTGTCAGCTTTATCCTAATGGGGTCATATCACAGTCTGCTCAGGTTAAACAGCGTAATCAGAAAATTAATATTTTTTTCTCCACATTTTTCCCCAAACAGCAACAGCTTTTGTGGGGCCTCCACAAAGTCAAGGATGATTAAGGGAGTCCCATATACCCATTATATAGTCAGGGGAGTGGGGAGGCCCAGACTTTTAGGAGATCTAAGTGTATGAATGTTCTGTGATACATTTTACGCCTTACATTTTAAATATAATTACTTGTTAGCGACATTTTCTACTGCTACCCAGTAGAATAATGTATGTGTCTTGGCCTTATTGGGTGTGCTCGGAGATAAAAACCACTGATACTTTACACACACACACACACACACACACACACACACACACACACACACACACACACACACACACACACACACACACAAGCATAAGCCATAGCAATACTAGTTTTGTACTTATTTTAGCAAATGGCAATACATTGTGCAGCACTGGTGCTGCCATACCAGACAAGTGACTGCTCTTCTGCTCTTTATTAGTTGTCAGACAGCAGCAGGGGTAAGTCACTTTTATTTACCTCAATGATGAGTAATGCAAACTTGTCACTGTCCTTGATTTCACAGACCTTCCCTGATTTTGCTCATAATTTTGCTCTGTCCTTCATAAAATGTTGATGTGCTGGTGAATCATTCAGGATTACAGACAGTCAGTATAAATCTAAACATCAGAGCTGTATGCTTATTGTCCAGAAAAGCATGTTAATGCAAAATGTGTTATTTTATTAGCTTCCTAACTGAATTATAGTAATATTTAAAACATGTTCCTGATTTTGAGTCTTTATTCTGCCATTATAGGTAGTGAGCTGAATTCTTCAGTAAAGAAGTTGGGAATTATAGTATTTGGTGTTCTGCCAGTATTTATGAAATTCATTGAAAGAGAAAACCATCCGTGAAGATCAGAAGCATCAGTTTTCCTTAAACTCCAAGGTTTGCACTGAGATCAGCTGCTCTGGCCTGCTGATCTCTCTAGTGCTTACCTTGCTTATGTTCATTATCAGCTTTATCCTAACAAGGTCATAGCACAGCCCTGTCCAGGTTAAAGAGCACAGTCAGGAAATCAATATGTTTTTTCTCCTCATTTTCCCCAACTAACAGCAGCTTATGTGGGACCCCCACAGAGTCAAGAATGATTAAGGGAGCCCCTTTGCAGCCATGGGTATTGCAGGTACCTAAAGCTGGCTATGTTGTTAATTTTAGTGGAGAGAATGTCCACCAGCAGGGTTTAACTAAGTCAAGGGCACTATGTCATTGGTAAAATATTTAATGGAATTGTGAAAGCTGTTGTTTGATAAAACACTCTTACTATAAACACAGATATCTTTGAATTTTAAAGAAGATATAAATGAGTTATTATTGACCTGGTTTATTAAATATACAAGATTGCTGTACTAGCTTTTGTTGGTTTGACAGACGTTGCAAAATATCAAGATAAGATAACTTGCTGTATTTGGGTGCACCCCAGCAGCTGGGGACCCACAGTGACCACAGGGTTTGCTTGTACCTAAAGCCCACTATGCTAGCAATACTTCTTAATTTACTTTTATATATTCCCATTGTAATCTTGTTTAATAAGGAATAATGGGTGAATTATTAGCTTCTGCCTGACAGAAACGTCGATGCCATTATTGAAATAATGACATAATAATGACATAATAATGACATAATACTATTGTAACTTCTGATTTGATTCTTCTCCAAAAATGTTTTTGTTTGTGTTCTGAAGCTGGAAAAGTCTCAGCCCAACACATTAAAATCCTTACCACAGGATGCAGTTTATTCTTGAAATTACAAGATGTCTGTGTCATTGAGAAAAATACATCTATAGGATCATTAAAAAATTATGAATGGGGTCTTTATTTATAGTGTTGAGGGATATATAGCACCAAATATGTATAAATGTTAATTCATAAGTACCAAAGTGAAGAGCTAATTTTTTGGACACTTCATAATTTTTGTTTTAAATATCAGATCAAGTTTTGTTGTGCGACACAATCACAAGTCACTGTTTTAAAGTCCACTTTTAAGTAAAATAAATAAAAATAAAATGGTGACAGTGGGAGACTACTCCTGTGTGATTCCATATAAATGTAACAGCTTAAGAGGATATTACATCACGAATACAAACTATGTTTATTTGGTGAAAGGGAAGGAACGTTAAGAGCATACTCTGACCTGCATTCTGTTTCTGTTCACTGGTGCTTAATGCTGACAAAAAAAAAAAATGATTCAAGTGCATCTGTGTTGATATTATAAATTCAATATCCTAAGCTGTAATCAACTGTCAAACTGTTTCAGGGTGTTAATTAAGGGAATGAAGCACAAAGATGAGGAGAAACAGCTTACAAAGAAATACAGCAAAACGACTCCTTAGTACATGACTATACAAGTAAGAAAAGAGAAGTAGAAAAACTGTAATTCTGCATATTGGCTTGCTTCATGATCAGAAAGGAGACTACAGTCACTAGCGGTGAAATATGTGAACCTGTTTGCGTATTACAAGATACCTCCACCATTTACAAAGTTAAAAAGAGCACAATGATCTCTCATTCCTGTCACCCCCCCCCCCCCCCCGACCACATTTAGAAAAATAAGTCCAAACAGTAAAATGCTATGCAGAGCCTCCAGCTGGGTAGCTTCACTCAGGGAAGAGGCCAGTGAATGACCACAGTTCCAGGCTGTCAGACAGTGTTACAGAAACTGAGTATACACAGCTTAGACAAATCACATTTATTGATATTTTACAGTGTTCAGAGACTTAACAACAGTTTTTTTTTTAATTCAACCGTATTAGAGGAGCAATGCACACATAAAGAAAATCAATGATTCAGACACAGAGGGTTTGGCTACTAAGTGAGTAATATTCTCAAGATCTACTGTTTACCACATATTCAGAAGACCTTCAGCATCTCCAAGGTCACAAAGTTCATTTGCTTGTTTTTAGATGAAGCTGATCAGTTTCAGATGTATATATTAATAGAATGCCACTGAAATGACCTCCACACCTTTTCCACATTTCAAATGTAATGTGTGCTATACTGTGAACTTACAAGTGTGACACATTTGTGTCCTACATGGGCTCAGATTTGAGTAAATGTCTGTTACAAATTCATAATACTATTTTTACTCTCAGTGACTTTATTTTTTGCTTCATACACTATATAATGTGTTTTGCTACAAATTGTAATGCATCACAAATATGCTACAGACATTCTAGCAATGCTAAACTTCTGTTGCACATGCCTAATATTGTTTCTAGATCTTAGTAACTGTCTTTAATATATAATAATATGTGCATTATAAAGCACTGCATTTTGTGAGAATGCATATATCACTGTGTGCAGGGATTTTGGGGGTAACATATACTGTTAGCTGTGGTAGCATTGTCGCCTCACAATAAGACACTGCCCGGTTCGATTCTCAGCTAGAGGGTCTTCTGCATGGAGACATGCATGAATGGGTGTACCTTCGTTGAAGGTTGTGCATCAGGGCTGGTAACTCGGCACATAAAAATCAACTACCAATCATTAGCAGACCGGAGTTCCACTGTGGCGACCCCTAACCGGGAAAAGCCGAAAGACACAACAACACAACAACAAAATATACTGTTAGCATTATATGCAGTACAGTATGAATGCATGCAGTAATCTAACCTATGTGTCATGTTACATTACATTATACTGCATAATCTGAAAGCAGAAGGAGATTATTTGCCTATCTAGTCTGCTAAAATGGATACATTTAATATGTGGTGGCCTCCTTCTCCAACCCAGGATTGCCCAACACCTTCCATCTGTCCTGTAACATCTTGAAGGCCTCTTGAGTCTCAACCCAGCACATACTTAAACAATCTTTTTCAAAATACCACATATCTCGCAGCCAAAAAAAAAGAAAAAATGCTTTCTCATGTCCACATTAAAGTGGGTACTGTTCATCTCTGTCCGATGGCCTTTTCTGCCTCCTCTGTTCTTCTGGCTTTTCTGCTTCAGTTCTATGTCATCACTTTTCCCTATAGATTTTCTGTGCCCATATTATATACTCTCTATCTCACATGCTGTATAATGAATACAAGTTCAACAATTACAGACGCTGTTAATATTCGTTTCCCTGATTCCCCTGGTGAACCTTGGGGACCACTTCTGTATGACTCCCACTTTGTTTTCATCCTCTTACTTGTATTGGTGCCAAACATTGTATGTATTATTCCAGAAGTGATGTCAGTGTGTAATGAAGTTGGAGTATACCTGCCCTATCTTTAGAGACTATGGACTCCAGAAATATGCCTCACATGTCATTGATTGCTCTTACTGTTGGAGTGATGATAACTTCTTCACATCTATGTCCTTTTGATCCACCATCTCTCCTAGTTCATCATCCCCTAATGCAAATTGGACCTTGGAGTTGTGTCTAAAACATAGAACCTTACATCTATCTGCATATTACTTCAGTTGTCACATCTTTTCATATGTGTAGAGGATTTCTGAATTCTATCTTATGCGTTATACCTCATTCATGAATATGGCCTTAATTTTTATGTCATCTGCCATTAGATTCAAGCCTGTTGGCTCATCGTCTGACATATCAGATACAAATATTTTGATTGGTCACAGAACTGACCCATGAGGAGCTGCACTGGTTACCCCCCAAGTGAAAGTCTTTCCCTAAACATTACTTCCTCAGTTTTCTCATGTCAAACATTTTCCCACCCAATTTGTAAGTTTCTATTTCTGTTCCATGCCCTTTCACCTTACCAAGCAATCTTTAGGGTTGCACTGTGTCAAAGACCTTGATGAAGTCCAGATGTACCAAATCAACTGGCACACCCTCATTCATCTTCACTTTAAGAGGTTTAACTGGTGGCTTTTCTGGGCAATAAAGCCATGCCAGTTTTGATCCTAAACTTAGGTTTCCGTCTGAAAGCAATCAAACTTTTTTTCTCAAAATCATCTCCATCACATTCCCAGAGAATGATGTCAGGCTGTTTGTAGTTGAATGGACTAGTCATACTGCATCCTATAAATATATGCATAATTTAAGTAGTTTTCCAGTTTTATGATCCTTTGCCTTTGGCCAGAGATCTGTTAAAGGTTCTGCTAAGGTACTTGCTAGGCTTTGAGTATTCTGACTGCTGTCTCATCTGGGCCCTTCTCCTTGTCCCACTGTTAGCTGACATGTTTTTTTTTTTCTTTCCTATGAAGTTCTTTCCTATTGACCCACATGGCCATCTCTCAAATCATGGTACAATTTTTATCTTTTTATTTTGTAAATACTGAGCTGAAGAAACATTTAATTTTTCAAAAATACCCTTGCCTTCCCTTGCTTTTCTTGCATCTTTGATCAGGCTGAGTAGGAAGCTGGTCCTTCCTGCTCCCTGAAGTGTCTGAAAAAAATCTTTCTGTCCTAACTTTACTCCTGGTTTGGTTTCCTCCCAAGACTGATTTTAACTTTGTCAATAGCCCCCTGATCTTTATATATGCCTTCTTCTCTTTCCACCCTCTTGTTTCTTTCCATTATCTGAATGCTTTTTCCTTATCTCTGTATATACTGGCATGACCTCTTTAATCAGCCACTTTGGTTCCATTCTCAGCTTGATTTTCCTTTTACTGGGTAAACATCATTGTATACCTATTAGAATTATGTCTCTGAATCTTATCTTTTTTTCCCCTTTGCTTCTCCCCATTATCCTAGTTCCTAGTTCATTTTGCACAGTTACACTGGACTGCTTCTAGTCAGCTCTGTCTTTCGGTAGTTCCAAACTATTGCCTTTATCCCCTGGGTCTTCCTCTGCTCTGTCTGTTCATATGAGATGTCATCACCATAAGGTGGCCTTCTTCGACCTGATGAAGGATAAGTCAAGAATATGTAGTAGAGTTCCTTCTTTCACAAACTGAACAGCTTATTTTTAGGATCCTTTATCTTTCTTCTCTGGATATACTAACTTCCTCAACTGAAGCTCCACCCTCTATTTCTGCAGCAAGTTCTCTAACTTGTCTACTAATAGACTGTCCTCCTCCATGGATTTGTTAGAGGATAGTAGATGGTGCCCAGCTACCAGTATTCTCTATACTTTGTAGTTTCATTTCCTGTAAGCTAGCCTTCATCACATTCTGCTTAGCAATTCTGGGCAATTTTCTACCCCCACCATCTTGCAAGCTATCCCATCTGTTTCTCAGATCACCACTCCCCCTCCTCACCTTCGTGTCACTCCTGAGGATACAATAACCTGGAACTACCATATCCCAGTCCATCTTTTCACCTGCTCTCTCTCTTGTGGTGCTGGCATTGTAGACATTATCAGATTCGAGGATAGCATATAATTACCCCATATTTTCCCTTGTCTATATCACTTTGTTGAATAGTCTATTCAGCGAATAATTATTCATCAAACCCTCTTAAGTGAAAACTCATTTTAGCAAACAATCATTTCAGCTAATTTATTTGCAGGGAAAGGAAGTAGTTGGCCATCACTGGGAATTTGCCCTTTTCCCCACTGTAATGCGATCTCAGAGTTGGTATATTTAGTTAGGGAGGTGGTGGGGGGAGTGAAAACTTCCACTTTGGTGAGTTTTAAACTGTGTAGTGTTTGTTATGGTTGGCAGTTGGCCCACTAGTTATTTTTCCCCCTGCAAAAAAATTCACTGAAACGATCATTTGCTAGAATGAGCTTTCACTTAAGTGAGTTCAATGAATAGTCATTCGCCGAACAGACTATTCAACAAAGTGATATAGACCCTATTTTCCCATGTTCCTAGCAATACGCAACACGATCTCTCAAACCATTGATGGATGGCCCCCTCTTCTGCATTCTTGCTAACCTTCTTTGTGTCCTTCATGCTTAGCCCTTTTTCCATTCCTCCCTTACTTTGTCCTGTTATCCTGTTTGCTCTCCTTCAGAAACTTCCTTATTCCTCTTTGTCTTCCACTCTTCCCATTCCATCTCAGTTTAAATGCCTAAAGGTGTCCAGATCCCTCTTGAACTTCTCTTTCAACAATGCTGCCTTTCTTTTTCAGACACGGAGCCTATCGTCAACCAAAACTCCTTCGTAGCCCATGCTTCCTCTAAGTTGTCCACAACTGTTTATTTTCTCTGTGCTGCTTACTTCTGTAACCATACATTAAGATCGTTGATTTTTAACTTTCTCAGTATTCTGTCTGCAAATGTTGCTTGGAGCACTAAGAATGTCACTGCACAACAGTACTCCTAATATCCTGGGTTTACCCCTTTACAATCTGGCATGGGGTGTTGACTTATGTTTTCCCTCTACTTTCTTCCCTTCTCTACTGTCCTCTTCAGGATCAGTTTTGACATTGCCATCACTGTAGTCAGGCCTGTCTGCTCCCTCTCCAAGGTTCTAATCCACTTTGTCTTAGAACACCTGATCATCAGTATCTTACTTGCACAGTACTAACTATCCAGTTCTAAATGTTGCTTCTGGTGTGGCAATAAAAACGATGGATGCCTCGGCTCGGACACACAGCACGTTATTGAATGACAGTCACAAAATACAAAATAGAAATAGAAATACATTAAGTGCTTTCATCTGTACCTGCAGACTTCCTCAGAACGTATATCTTTGTGCTTGCCACACCAAAAGCAACATTTGGAATAAATTAAGTTGTTGTTCGTATTTTACGTTTAACTATCCAGTTCTGCCTAACTCCCTGCCCTCCTGTATGTTTTTTGCCTTAATTTCTGCCTGCATCATTTATTGCTTTTTCCTAATTAAATATTGGTCCACCATGTTCTCTGTCTCTCTTCATAATACAACCCACCATCCTAAGCCATTAATATTCTCCTTTGTTCAGTCTTTCCCATCTTCATTGTCTCAGCCTGTTCTTGAATCATAGTTGTATTTCTGTTCAGTCTCCCTATTTCTTCTGTAATAATCCCATCTTTCCTTCCTCCATGCCACATCCAATCTCACTAATCTGTTTTCTCACTTTCTCCAACAAGAACCATTTTTTATTCAATCCCTTACCTCCCCCAGCTTCTCCCAGAGCTATAGCTAGCTGTTCTGGTGCCTGGGTGGGAGGCTGGCATAATGGTTAGGGTGTTTACCTTAAAGACACAAGGTACAGGGTTTGATTCTCACATGGGGTAACTGGCTAGGCTTCAAATGGCCCAAAAGGACAGTTAGCCTAGTACTAATCTATGAACCTATGGTGTTGTCCTCCAAAATGGCACCCACAAGCAAAAAAAGGTAAACTGCCGCTACTGTAATGTTTACAGTGCTACAGTTGGTCATATATCAACATTCCAGCTGATGTATGAATTGTATATAAAATGTTTCCCTTGGCCAGAACAATTGTTCAATATACCCCAGATGCCACATGCTTATTTAAGTGTTTGATATGCATTTATAGACCCCATTTACAAGATGCATCACTGATATGCAGCAGTGTATAAATTACCTATTTATGGCATATGCATGTAATGCAGGCAGCATATATTTAACCAATATTCATAGATTGTTACTAGGCTAAAGATTTAGGGGGGCTTTCTAAGCCTAGCCAAATTTTCCTGAAATAATAATGATATCCTGTATCCAAACAGGACATTTAGAGCTAGGCATTTATAAGATACCTCTGTCCATAAGGCAGTGGTGGCTGGTGACTTCAAAGTAAAGGAGGGCTGCAGGAGACAGCTGAATGGGTGGGGCCAATGGGAAGGGGTGGGGCCAACTAGAAAGGGGTGGATCTATGCTCAAAACCACAACTGGAACTTTAATTAAATACGCTGCCCTGGGTGCCAAACAGTCATTACGAGAATCCAATCAAGACAAAATGAAGTGTAGAAGAAAAAAATATTTCAATGCATTGGCTACATTACAACTTACTTAATATCCAGATGGAAACAGGTTGTGAGGCATGAAAAAATAAATTACTTTTTAAATACATTATTGGAATGCCAGTCAAAATCAAGTATAAAAAAACAAGCAGCACTCAACTCAAACCACTACTCCTTGCACTGCAGTTCTAATTATAATTTATATTCAGCTTTATAAAATTACCAAGTAACATGTTGAAAGTAGCAATCTCTGTGATACCCCCACTTGTAAGAATGTTTCTCATCCAAAAAAGACCTGCTGCCTGACACAACTATCTACTTGTTTCATGGGGAAGACATGATCAAAGTAAAAAATGAACAGCAAACAAGAAACAAGCTCAAGATAAATTGCTTAAAGGATTCCTGCACAAGTTATGGACCACACATGATAGATTGGCATTCTGTTTAGTTTATTGGTAAAGCCTGCAAAGATGACTGCAAGTCTTCAACAAAAGATGACTGCAAGTCTCCAACAAATGTAGTGAGCTTCTGAAAATACTGTAATCCTGTCCTTTTATTACAAATACTGTCATATGCATTTCAATACCGAAGGCTTATACATTATCTAGTTATGTAAATATTCTCTGCGTGGCAACAGTGAAAAGGCTTTCAATGCTGGTAATTCTTTAACAGTATGCGTATTAAAGCTTATTTGCATCTTACAATCTCCGACAAGCTTACCTGATGGTCATTAAATCATTGCTACTTAAACAGAGCAACAGGGCACTGTGACAGCATGCATTTCCTGAATAATAAGAAGCATAAATCAACAGTATAAAAATATGACAGAAAACCAGAACATTCTGCAAAATCAAGGACAGATGAAAAGCCATGGTCGTACTTGTGGTCTACCTTGGATGGGGGAATACTCTGCACACTTACACTGCATAACTGCTCCTTGCCTTCCTTGGACACATCAAGAGCCACTACAATGGGGAGTGGGGTGCAACAAGTATGTCACAATTTGAAATGTCTCTGGCTGACAGTGATGGCTCTGACACTCATACCTCTCAACTTCAGAGCAAGAAATCTGTACAAAGCCATACATAGAACTAGAAGTTGGACACAGGCCCAAAAATAAGGACAATTTTTAAATATTGTTCTTATTAACTTAGATAATAGAACAGTAGTAGGTCTTGCATTAGTACGAATTTTCTGAAGGGTATGAAATCTGAAACTCAAATGTCTGCCATTATTTTCTAACTTCATTTTGTAATGACTTGCCGCTAATTTGCCAGAAAACCACAATTTTATGAAAAACAGACCAAAAATGTGATGCAAAAATATAAAGTTGCCACACAATACAGCTGGGAACCTGTCAAAAAAATGGACACCTTTTTAATATTGGGAACACAAACAAGGCAAGAAACTAAATAAATCCAAAAACAGGTTCAAAAAAACCATCCACACAGTCCGAGAAGAGTCAAATAACACTATTTATTCCACTGTTTAAAGTTCTTTTCGTCAGCCTGATAGCAAACTTCTTCAGAAACAGTTACAGCAATAAAAAAACTTCCTTATAAGTAAGACAGGTGATCAGCATTCACCAATTGCATCACTTTGTTCTACTTAAGCAAACACACTTTAAAATTAAAGTGACAACTGCTGATAACCAGTAATAAAACAACATTAAAGTATATAAACACATTAAAGTATGTAAACATGTCTACGACAGTGACCACAATACACAAAGGTAAAAACATTAAAAGTTATTTTGTATAACCCAACCATTGACAGAAATAATATGTTTTTAACAAAATGTGACTCATCTCTGCAAGCTCTTTAGTTTGAGATTGCTACTAATTGAGCATGAGTCATTCAACCCAGGAAAATTGTAGGCATTCAGCCTTACTTGCCAGGCTAATTCAAGTTCTTCAAGTTTGAGTGGTCTAGGGCCGCCCCTACTGTTATACTTGGCTTGATCAATGATAATACATTTAAAAGCATGTTCTTTATTAGAAATAGTGTGCTTAGCTAGCACATTCTCCAGTTTACATTTATTCATAGCATATTGGTGTTCATAAATTCTGTCATGGAGCCTCCGCTCCATCTTTCCTATATAGAAAGCAGGACAGAATGTACACCTAGCCAAGTAAACTACAAAAGACGAATTACAGTTGAATCTGCCTTTCAATTTATAAGTTGTACCGTTAACCTTAAACGAATTAGTGACTTCTACAAGTTTACAATAGTTGCAATTTTGACATTTATTAATCCCAGTATTCCGTACTACTGGGGTGTATTGCTGTTCTAAGTGGGTTTTAAGGTTCTTTCCTCTTCTAAATGTCACCTACTTTAACGTAAATGTTAGGGTACATCTTAAACAGGTCCCAATTTTTCTGTAATATGTCCAAACATGAGTAACTGTGTGAACTGAATGTAGTGATGAAGGACAATGTGACATTCTTGTCCTCACTAACCAATGCTCTACTAGTGGTGTCAGCATATTCTTCCACTACATTGTGCGTACTAGATGGTGTCATTAGGGGTTTAGCACTAAGTAAAGGAATGTATACCCTATCCACTTTCTTAGTTGTAACCTCTTGGATAAGGGCATCCAAGAGGGTCTCTGGGTATCCACGGTGCAAAAACATGCTTTTTAAAACAGCACATTCATCAGAAAGGTCTTCGTCCAAACTGGTCATTCTAGAGGCTCTCACTAACTGGCCCTTAATGACTGACCTCTTTTAGTGAAAGGAATGGCTACTGGTGAAATGGAGGAACGTATTGGAATACGTGTTTTTTCTAAATATCCTTGCTACATAACTATTAATAGTGTAATTTTTCACTAGGAAAATATCTAGGTACGCTATAGTATCAGTGTTAAATGTAGAATTGAATTGTAGGAAATGCATAGTGCTGTTAAAATATTCCAGCACATACTCACTATCTCGCTCATCTCCATTAATGAGGATGAAGATGTCGTCCAGGTATCTCGTATAGAAAACAAAGATGTCACAACATGTATTGTTGTTAAACATGTATTCCGATTCCCAGTAAGTCATAACCAGATTTGCGATGCTAGCTCCACACGGTGACCCCATTGCTGCCCCTACTTTTTGCAGAAAAAACTGGTCTTGGAACATAAAATAATTGTTAGAGAGTACCAGATCAATAAGTTCCATGACCAAACTAATTTCCACGGCTGTAGCATTGTGTTTCTTTAACATAAGTGCTACCCATTCTATAGCTACCTCGTGGGGGATACAAGTGTAGAGGTCTCTCACGTCAATAGTGAGAAAATTAAAGTTCACGTTGAAATCTAAGGCCTCGATCTTTTTCAAGAATGACCATGAATCTTTACATATTTGGGTCTCATGGCATAACAACTTTTGTAAAATGGCATCTACCACTTTAGCACACAAGTATGTTGGTGAACCTCTGCTATCCACTACTGGTCTCAAAGGAGGATTCTCAATACACTTATGGATCTTGGGGATGCTAAATATACACGGATATCTAGGGTACAAAGTTGTCAAGTAATTATAGATCTTCTGGTCAATTCTACCTTCAATAAATAAGTCTTCTATACAGTTCTTGATTGAACTATAAGCCTTATTTACCTCTGAACGTGAACTAGTAGTGTATGCATCGGTATTCAGCAATGCATTCATACGTTGCTGATAGTCTAAATTATTAAATACAACCAGCCCTCCACCTTTGTCAGGTTTACAAAAATGCAGTCTTTGTGACTTAATGAATTGTAAATATTCACATTCATCCCTATTAGTGTTGTTAACAGCTCTATGTTTAAACCTGACCTTTATGGCATGCCTAATATCCAATTCACAAAGCTTCTCAAACAAGTCCAATACAAGGTGCAATGGGGGATTATACGTACTAGGAATGTAAAAATTGTCAGGGCTACCAGTATTCAATACGTCACCCATAATTAAGTTAAAATTCAACTTCCTAGTGTATGTTTTAATGTCCACAATAGTTTCTACAATGTTCAATGCTTGAGAAGGAACAAAGGTCAAACCTTTAGATAGAAAGTCAACAATGTCCATGCTAAACTCTATAGCAGTGAAATTATAGAGCTTAAAGTCTCCTGATTTATTCAAGATACTCTCCGGATATAGTTGACCAATTTGGTTGACAGTAATTGTATGGCAGTCATAATGAGAAGCCTGATTGTCATGCGATACAGTTTCCTGATGGCAGCCAGGAGCAACATCATTTGATGTTCCTGTTCTGGAGACACCTTCAAGGGTCAGGTTTGCTGCTTTTTTTGATTTTGGATTTATCTCTTGCTTCATCCTGCCCCTACGCAATGGATACTTCAGCATTAGAACTGGATTATAACCCGGAGAAGAGTTTCTCCAGATGGAACAATTTATGTGACAAGAAAGCTAATCCCTTACTTACTTATGAGCTAGCGACTGACACGGCTCTCAATGAAACAGGTACTGTCAATTTGTTTTCGGAGTTTAATCCAATGTTCAAAGAACTTGAAAACAATTCATATAGACAATTCCGACTTCTATGGCAAAGACGCCATTTAGAAGCGTGTTTGCATTTTAGAATAGTTCCGAGGGGAATGAGAGTGCTGTGTATGCCATCTTACGGTAACTCTCATCCGGAACTTTTAAAAAATTGGCAAAAGCTTAATCTGGAGCTCAGCTTTAATTATATAAAGCTACTCATAGACTATTTTCTCCCCATTGAGAATACTTTAACGGAGAAAAATGACAGCCTATACAAAGAAATGATGAAAAAATTTAAAGGGGAAACATTCACGAATAGACTTGATAACTTGTTAAATCAAGTAGATGCATATGGTGAACGATTACAAGCCATAAAATTACGTAAACTACAGAGAGATCACAGAGACTTTGTGAATGGTCAGGTCTTTGTATGGGCAAGACAAGACCGTGATAATTTGCACAGAGAACCGATTTGGCAACATCGGATACACAAGGAAATACTTCTGCCAACAATGTTAACATCGCCCGTTTAATTACGGCTACCTCGCATGATGACATCACAGCAACAACGACCGGAAGTCTTAGACAGACCCAGCATGAAATAAATGATACTCCGCCACCTAATCAAATGGCCATGCAACATCAGATAGACTTGGGAGCAAGACCAAAACTACAACAGACCAACATTGAATCTTTTTTACCCCTACCGATGCGTGCAAGAAGGGGTTCAAGAGGAAGATCGGAAAGTCGTACAAGAGGGAAAAGGAAGTTCTCAGGGGAACCGCATCACAAAAGGGGACGACAGAAGGACTGAAGAGTTTAGTTTACAACTTGTCTGACTTAACATTGAGTCACACGGATCATTCCTTATTGAATAAGGGCTTAAGCTATATACCGGCACAAGTTAGTAACATTTCTGACTTATTAATTGACATAAGAGCTTTTGCTCGCAAAATAGCGTTAAAATTGTCTTTTAAAAATGGCTCAAGTAATATTATAAATTCAAATGCTCAATTTAATGTTGAATATTTTAAAAGAAAAAGTACATACACGCCTGCATTTCATCATTGCATAGATGCTTTTATTAAGTTATGTGAAAATGATTTGTATAAGCATTATACATTATATAACAAGTGTCTATTACCGTTGTTTCATAATCTATCAAGAGATGAATGGATGTCATTAAATGCTTTAACTGCTAATTCAAATGTGGTCATTAGACCAGTAGATAAGGGTGGGGGATTGGTTTTGTTAAATAATAAAGACTATCTTGCATATATGGAACTCCTTTTAATGGACAACAATACCTATAAGTTAATAGATGAAAAAACAGTCCAGAAATTAATTTTTCAAGTACATCAAGAGCTGAATGAATTATTATTATGTAGACAAATTAGTTATGATTTTTATTTGTTTCTACTGATTGAGCATCCCACATTACCCTACCTGAAAGGCCTTCCAAAAATGCACAAGGGAATGGTACCCCCTCCCCTGCGTCCCATTGTAGTTGGACACAATTGGGTAACAGAAAATGCATCTATATTCCTAGAGAAGAAATTGAAACCATTAGTATCTGTTATTCCCACCATTCTAAGAGATTCATATCAATTAATTGAGAATATTAGTAAATTGGATTTTCAGGTTTCAGAGACACATCTTCTAGTCACACTAGATGTAAAGAGTCTGTTCACTGCAATTCCTAACAGTTATGGATTAGAAGCCATTAGATCTTTATTAAATAAGGATGGAAAATTTACCAACAATGAACAATCCTTAATAAATACACTATTGGAAATAGTTCTGACCAATAATGTTATGACATTCAATGAGCTCCTTTATATACAACAGTGGGGGTAGCCAAGGGCACCCCCTGCGCCAACACATATGCCAACCTTGTTGTATATAACTGGGAAACTACAAGCTTATTTACACACCCCAGCTACAGAAAAGTACTTTGTTACTATAGATGTGTAGATGACATTCTTTTGCTATGGGATGGAACGGTAAAAGAACTACAAAGCTTCATAATCGATTTAGAAAAGACAACAGACTTTCTAAGATTTTCAATTGAATATTCAGCCTCAGAGATCAATTTTTTGGATTTAAAAATCATAAAGAATGGACAAGGGGGATTAAAAACTTCACTATTCAGAAAAGAATGTTGGAAAAACAATATGTTACAATACGATAGTATGCATCCAAGGTTCATTTTCAAAAACATAGTGAAAGGACAATATGTAAGGATAGATAGAATATGTCAAGAGCTAGATGCAAAACATAATGAATTTAATAAATTAGAAAAAATGTTTCATGAGAGAAGGTATAATCCAGATATGGTTAGGGCCATAAAAGATTCTTTTATGCAAGAAAATGCTATTAATAAGAGCTATAAACATCACAATTGTTTTGGTACCAATAGGCATCGGAATTTTTCACAGAATTTTGGTAAGACCTCTGCCAAAAGAGATTTAGGCTATGTCAGATGTATTATCACTTATACTAGTGATAATAAACAAATAGTTGACATTATATCTAAGAACTGGCCCATTCTCACAATGAATGGTGAAATTAAACAGTTGATTGGTGAGAGACCTAACTTTGTATATAAAAATTCAAAGAACCTGAAACAAATACTATGTAATGAAAAAAGATCTAACAAATCCTATAAAATTAAAAATCATACTAATAACAGCATTATAGGTACCTATCCCTGTGGGAAATGTAGCTCCTGTGCAATGATATCAAAAGAGAGGAGTTTTTTTCATCCTGAGTTACTATTCAATTTTGAATTTAAATGTAATGCAAGCTGTGAGGATAGTAATGTTATCTATCTGGACACTTGTGAGTCATGCCCAGTATTCTACATAGGCATGACCACAGGAAGACTCAAGGACAGAATACAAGAACACACATATGCTATTAAAAAAGCTGATAACAAGAATGCTCTATCTAAACATATTATAGATTATCCTGAACACAAATTCTTATTTAGGGTTATACAGAAAAAAGAATTGAATATTAGGAAAGGTGATAACTTCAATGACCTTGAAAATTTAGAACTAGAATGGATATTCAAATTTAGAGCACAAAGTCATCCAGGGCTAAATACATATGTGAGTATCAGATCACATTTAAAGAAACGAAGATATTAATACTCACAGAAAGATATATCCTTATTCTCAGGAATGACATATGCATATATATGTTTTTGATAAGAACAAAGATACCTTGATAGACTGAGATTCTTCTCAGATTTTTTCTCATTTTATTTGTCTTTTCACCACCTCCACCCTTCCCTTCCTCCCGACCCTTTTCTCAGTTTTGTTTCCAGTTTTTCTCCCCTTTTTTCTCTTCTTTTTCTTTTCTTGTTTTGGTATGCAGTATGCATTTAACTAGGTTATCAATATTAATTATGACTACCAGTACAATTTATACAATTAACTTATACATCTTGATATTTCTATCCATTATTATGTAAATTTGGTATAGACATAGTCATATGAAAAGTCAGTCTTAGGCTATGATGAGTTATTAGTTAAAAACTATTTAGTTGTTATCTTGGTTCTTATTTTGGTTTGTAATGAACGTTTTGATACTAGCCCATGAATTTAGACTAGTAATAATAATAACTATAATAATAAGATTTTTTGATATAGAATTTATACATAAAAATTCCATCAATATTTCTCTCAAGACATAAATTCGTTATATGTACATAGACATGAAATATGACTATTATTGTATATATTTATATCTAGTTATAATCAAAAAATAGTCTCTTACGCATTGTAATTAGATCTATGTTGGTTTCATATAGCATGTTTTATGAATATTTTCACATATAAATAAGGGCAGAATATGTTTAAGAAAATAATTTATCTATTGAGGATGGTTATATGCAGAATCTCTGTTGAATTTATATTCATATGCATGATTAAGGAGTGAGTCCTTTACATGAGAATAATATGAATAATATGACTTGTTTTTAACACAGGTTCTTAAAGAAAATATTGGCACTGGTTTTTTAAGTATGTACTTGATGATTTTATTATTATTTATATAACATTATATACACAAATTTATAAATATATATATATTATATATTACATCTGTCAAAATATACTGTCAGCAATGTATTAAACTATCAGTTCTATATCTGTGACTAACGGTTCACAGACTTTCTGTTGACATGCATTGTATTTCTTGAATTTGATGGCTTCTAAAGTAACCTACTGCGAAGTGATTTTAAGTTACACCCTGCTATACTTAATTGAATAAGTGAAAATTGAATGCTATTGGTCAATTAAGACTTTACTTAATTACTGAGTTTAGATATAATGAATGTTTTTTATCCATTTTATTGAATCTGAAGAAGCGTGCCTTTGTGGATGCACGCGAAAGCGCTTATTCATCTGTTTTAATAAAGAATTGTCTTTTTACGTGGTGGTGCCTTCCAGTTTATACTACATCATTTGAAAGAGGTAGAAAAGATGGTAAATCAGACTGGTCATGGGCAATTAGGTCTTGCTTTTGTTGAATTTCTGCTTGCCCTTGGATTGGGTCTATTGATAGTTCCTCTGTTTGGACCTGGCCCCTGAATAGGGACCCTGCCGAAAATTCTCCTTCTGGTGAGAGTTGTTTTGGCCCGGATGGCCACTCTGAAGTCTTCACTCCAAGGGACCCCCCGGATACAACTGGGTCATTCAAGATACTAGTGGAGCTGTGATTAGCATGTAGATTAGGACTGATCCTATTGTCACTACAGTTAACAACATCATTCATGTTGTTATCATTCTCATTAGCAGTGGCGTTAGAACTAATGCCAGAATTATGAGATTGGCCTCGAAGAGCATTACCTTTTCTCCAGACTTGAGCCGGTGAAGGCAAGTTAACACTGTTAACTTGAGCAGCTAACAAAATAAGAGCATCTACATGCATTTCTGAAATAAAAGTAATCTATAACTCTGATCATTACAGTTATATATAATTGTAAACCCTCCATGTTTTCTTCCAAAATTGCCATTTTGAGGAGGGATTATTAGGGGAGACCAACATTTTGAGCCAAAATTGGGGACAATTGAGAGGTTTGGATATTCCTAATTCTACAAAGTGATTTGCATGTACCTCTCAACCTCTTAATGCAAGAAATCTGGACTAGGCCAAATATATTGGGGAAACATACAAACACTACTAAAAATTGCTCTTGTATATACTTAAGACAGTTGATAGAATAGCAGGTCTTGCATTAGCATGCATTTTTCTGAAGGTTATGACATCTGAAACTCAATGTCTGTCATTTAGTGACTTCATTCCTAAATGATTTGCTAGAAAACCACAAATTTTATGAGGAACAAACCAAAAATAAGAAGCAAATGTCTATTCATTCTGCATAAATATGGACAACTGAGAGGTATAGTTCATCCGGGGCTGTCTGAGTTTGCTATCCCCCCCTCACAAAATCATGGTCGAATGGAGCTTCCCCCCTGCAGCCATTCCAATGTCCCATTCCTTGGTTATTTTGCTCCATTTACTATAAACACTGTAATGTGCATACTGCTTTACTTCTGCAATGATTTAGATTTCATTTGAAAGTTTTATTTTGCATTTTACAGCACAAACCCAAATAGATATCTGTTAAACAAAGCAATGCAGTCTCACAATGAAAATAGACTTAGCATTAAAACTTCTTTGCCCTTGAAACTCACATGCATTGAAACAGCATTGAAATCGACTCTCCAGCCGACACAAGCATCCTCCAAAAGGGCCTCATAGAAACAGACAACTGGTGCCAGAGCCATGGCCTCAAGCTAAATGCCAAAAAGTGTATAGTCATCCCCTTTGGCAAAAACAAAGTGCCCACAAATTACCACATAGGTGGTAATCCATTAAGTACAGAAGAAGTAATCAGGGACCTGGGGACCCAAGTTGATAGCAATCTCTCATTTGACAACCACGTGGCCAAAGTGGTTAGAAAAAACATTTTATATAGCCCACCTAATCATGAAGGGATTCACATCTAGATCAGAGGAGGTCATCGTGCCTCTTTACTCATCCCTCATCAGGCCCATAATTGAGTACAATGCCCCTTTTGGGATGTACCTTACCAGACACCTGCAGCAACTGGAAAGGCCCCAAAAGTACCTCACCAAGAGGATCAAAGGGCTCAAATAGATGCCATATGTTGCCCGGTTAAGGAAACTCAAGCTCTACTCAGTGGCATACCACCTGTTCAGAGGCGATCTGTGCCTGACGTATAAAGCCATGTCCAACCCGGAATTAATGGACATGCTGCACCTCAGAAAATCCAAATCCCATCGAGCTACGTGCTCGAGAGACTTGAACCTCAGCACTGAAATAAATAGGACATGCTGGAGGGACAGATTCATAACCCAGAGGCTCCCTTCACTCTGGAATAAAATCCCAGTCCAGGTTAGGCAGAGTCCATCATTGACTCTCTTCAAGAGGAATCCTGATGAGTGGATGGGAGATCGTAGGTTTACCCTGGGTATCACTTCTGTGTCACTGTTAGACAGAGGCACAGTATACTAACCTTGAAAAAGGGCATAGCAAAATAAATTTAAAATGGGTGGAGAAAGCCAAACACATTCTGGCTAGGCTTATAAATGCCCTAGGGCAGATAGCCTAGTATGAACCTATGAACCTATGAACCTATGAACCCACATTCAAAGAAAATACATTTTGCCTGTGGCAGATAAAGATTAAATTTGGGCTGTTTTCAAAATCATAGGCCCCTTGAACATGAAACATACACATGCCCTTTGATATACCTTCCTGACTGTATTACATTATGTTCCTTGTACAATACAGTACAGTTGTTAGAGGGGATTTTAAATTTATTGTTTTGAACATTTTCCAGTAAACAATGAAACAAAATGCATGCACCAATGACAAAACTGCCCAATTCAGAACATTTCCATCATAAATAGTCTACTCAACCTTCTATAGTCCACCAGTATCAGTAAATATGCACAATCTCTGAAGTAGTAAAATCCACATTAAAGAAATCTGTAACTAATAAAGAGGTTGCTGCTAGCAAACAACTTTATATGTCATTGTTTCATCTACAAATAAAGTGCCTGTTGCCCTTGAAGAATAAATTACCTATGTTGCATGCATTAAAAAAATGATAAGCTAGTAATACCGCAATAGGGAATAGATGGCAAACTGATAACAGGTTCATAGTTACTAGGTATCTTTGCCAAAAAGGACTGCAGCATCCACCCTTTTACAACACAGTACAGTATCAGCAATGCATCTACTTACTGTAGGAGTAGAACCCACAGCCTTCTGTATCAAAAGCAAGTACACTACCTCTTGTGCTATTAATGCAAGCCAACTTTGCATAAGCAGCACTAAACTGTTGTTCCCCTGCAGCTCTCAACTCCTTGTAAAATCTACTTGACACTCAGCTGTATTTCTGAACTTTGCAGCACAAGAAATCTGGAAAAAGCCAAAATTTATTGGGGGGGGGACAAAAGGCCAAAAATGAGGGAAACATTTTAAACATTGCTTGTATAATGTTGGAAAGTTGCTAGAATAAAATGCTGTGTTACCACCATACATTTCACTGCCATGTCTTGAACCCAGGGGACCCTGTGCAAAACAGTTAGAGAAACATACCACTATGCCAAATAAGCTGAAACAGAGGAAGACAAACTTAAATGGCTACCACTTAGTGAATTCAGTTCTCACCATAGCTGTCAACCTCTTAGCAAAAAACACCTGAAAAAAGCCAATAATGTAGGAATACAGCTGCCAAACATATTCAGTGAATTCAGTTCTCACCATAGCTCTCAACCTCTTAGCAAAAAACATGTGGACAAAGCCAGTAATGAGGGGAATACAGCCCCCAAACATTCAGTGAATTCAGTTCTCACCATAGCTCTCAACCTTAGCACAAAATACCTGGACGAGGCCAATAATTGGGGAATACAGTCCCAAAAATATGGGCAAATTTCAAATATCTATGTTATAAACTTAGACAATTGCTAGAATAAAATGTTTTGTTTTACCATGTACTTTCTGAAGAATATGAAGTCTGAAATTCAAATGCCTGTATTTTTAAACATTTGTTAACCAAGAAACTAGTCTGACTTGGAACAAAACAAAGCCAATTTTCAGCAGAGCAGGGAGAAACACTCCAGACACATTCTTGTAAGGGATGGAAGGACATGCAGACTCCACACAGAAGTCACCCCAGCCAAGAATCAAACCAGAGAATCTGTAGCTGTTAGGCAACAATGCTACCAGTGCACCACTGCACTACAAACCTTTACAAGGGAAAATGAAGATACAGAAAAAACAGATTTTATGAGGAACAGAACAAATATGAGGCAAAAATCTGCAACTTTTTACAAATGGTGGTGGGTAGGGAATTCAGGTCCTTGCCACCTGCATCCAAGGTACAGGGTTCAAGCCTGAGTATCTCTACTCACCACTGTACCTTAACAGAGGCATTTCACACACACACACATTACCTGTAAATGGGTCTGGAATCACTCGAAGCAGCAAACCTCCACACACAAGGTCCAACTCCATTGTCTAGAATCACTCGAAGCAGCAAACCCGTGCTTGACTTCAATGCTTCCTGCAAGAGCTTAAAACTCAACTTACCTCTCTCCTGATTGGTCCTGCGCTTGAATCCCTGAGAGAGCTTAACTTCTCCTCTCTCCTGATTGGCCCTGTCTGTGGATCAAGCAGTCCGGAGGTCCTCTGTTCTGTGCAGTCATCTATCACAAAGATTCCTGGGCATCTGCAGGGCAGAAAATACCTTCCCTGTATCTGGACTGCTGACTCAGGCAGTCAGAGCTTGCACAGATTCCTGGGCATCTGTGGGGCAGTCTGAGTGTGTCCACGCATGCATGGAAGCTCCAGTACTCGTAAAAAAATATTTTTTTTTGTTTTTAATTTTATGTTTCACATTTTTTATTTATTTTGTTTCTAGGTGGGAGGGCTGCAGTCCTGCAGTCCAATAGCATGAGCCGCCCCTGCCATAAGGAACATGGGTGCCAGGTGCAGTGTAAATTTCCTATTCCCCATCCAGTGGTCTAGGTCTTGCTTAACTTGGGTAATAGACAAATTCAGCTTCACATAGATTGGAAGCCTGTTCCATAGGAGGGGAAGTCTCTAAGACAAATATCTGTATCTCCAGCATATTCTGTTTAAGTCACAGGAAAAATTCAAGTCCCTAGACCTTGTATTTCTGGCACTGTTTGACTTACGAATATGCAGGAAATTCATACGTCTAGGGTTTGTGGATGCCTTCTAAGCCAGGAATAGAACACTCCACATTGATCTATAGGAGACTGAGTAGAGGGAAAGGGCTTTAAGGTTATTTGCAAAGGCAGGTTTCTTATGCCTTGTATTCTTTTTGTAAAGAACCTCAGATGTCACTCTAGTTGCTGCATATGCCTTGTCAGGTACGTACCAAAGGGAGCACTGTACTCTATAATTGTTCTGATAAGGGCAGAGTACAGTGCAGGGGATAATGACTCTTTAGAGTAAGGCTACTGTCTGTGTGGATACCCATATTCTTGACCATTGGGTCAACTATTAGGGGCATATTATTAACGTGTTAATTAGTCAGGATGGTTGGCTTCCCAAAGTGTACAATTATGCATTTCTTAGCATTGAGTTTAAGACCATGGCTTTGGCACCATTTGTTAGTCAGAGATAGGCCTTCTTGAAGAATGCTAGTGTTTGCAAGGGAGTCAATGAGAACATCCAGCGTGCAATCATCTGCAAATTTGGTCAGCCATAAACCTTCAGCATTTGCTTCTGTTTCAGAAAAATGGATACCAAAAAAGAATGACCCAGTACCACGCCCTGGGGGATTCCACTAATGACTGGAGGAGGTAGCTTCACCTTTTCTGATCTCCTGGGTCGTATCAGTGAGCCAGCTGGCTATCCAGCAGGTGATAAAAGGGTTTATACCTAAATTAATGAGCTTGTCTATAATGCCTGAATGGAGTATTGTATCAAAAGTCCTGGCCAGGTTGAGGTAAGCTTTGTGCACAGTCTTACCTTCATCCATTCCTTTTGTTGACCCTCTCAAAGAAGTCCACCAGATTTAATAGGCATAACCTTTCTTTAACAAAGCTGAACTGTGATGGGTTCCGCATTTGCAGGTTACCTATGTCTTCATTTATCATGTCCATGATGATTCTTCCCATGGCCTTACATATGAGGCAGATCAGAATTATGGTCTTGTAATTTTCCTGGATCAGTGGTTGGACCTCCTTTGCATCGAGGAATTACTGTAGTTGTCTTCCATTCCTTAAGCACAAAACTTGACTGTAGGCTCCAGATGAAAAGATATTTAAGTGGACCAGAAAGATCATATTTCATGTTATTTAGTAAGCATCCTGGGATGTTATTGGGAATGAACAATGCAGTTTTTCTGGCCTTGGATAGTGCATAGATGACCTGTTCCCTGGTAATGGTTGGGTTTATTGTGGTATGTGGTATTTTCTTTATACTACTGGGGGTAGAATGGGGGAGAAAGTTGAGCTGAACCTGTCAGTCAAAAGGTTGGTAATGGCCTTGGGTTCAGTGTGGGTGATGCATTGTTGCGTACTTCTCTCAGGTTATGGACATTGCTGTAGAAAGATTTGTGGTTCTCCATTGCCTGAGAAGCTATTTTTTTACAACTGAATCCCTTCAAATGTTAATTAACCCTCTTAGCTGCCTATTTTGGTTGGTCAGGGGACTTTTAGTATATTGGGCTTTGTTCCTCCGACTCTTTGACAAGATTTTTTTTCCTTTTTTTGTATAACCAATTGATATTGAGATTCCTCCAGGGTGGCTTGCCTTTTGAGTTTGCTTTATTCTCAATATGAGTGGGCACATCTTGTTCTATGCAGCTATTAAATTAGCTGTGCAGAGATTTTGTAAATAGCTCAGCATATGGTGTTTACTGGGTTTGGGAGTGCTGGAAATTTAGTCAAGATGTCATTTAGAGGACAGATGCTAGCTATGGAATACTTCCTAAAGGTTTTTGGTTTCACTCCTGCTCTGGATTTAATTTTTATTTCAAACAATACTGCCTTATGATCAGATCTGATGAGTGAAGATATTACACTGGGAGAGGAACATCACTATCCCATGTTCATGAGTACAAGGTCAAGGATGCTTGTACCCCTGGTAGGAGAATGGACCAACTGCTCCAGGATGTTGGTGAGATGCCCATGCACTGGCCCAGCAATCAAGGAGCCTCAATCCTCACCACTAGCACTAGTGAGGGGCATCCACATTGGGAGGATAACAAGTACACACACAGAAAAGTACAATTTCCCTTAAGAGCACACAGAGATCACAGTCAGTCTGGGGATGTTTTCTCCCTTTCTCTCCAGATTCCCAATAAGACTCCCCACTGGCACAGCTATAGCATACAGATCTCAGTGGAGTGGTCAAGGCAAACCCTCCAACACCTTCTCTGTCCAACCAGTGCTTCATGTCCCTGCCCAAGTAGCTGACACACACACACTTTGAGATATGAATTATGTACAAACACACAGTCACTCCGGGGGAAGGCTGGCAAAGGTTCTCCAGCTATGCTCTCTTCTGCCCAGACTATAAGGTAGTACTGACTGCCACCAACCACCCTTATCAACTACTATAAAGGCCCTTATTAAAGGGTATCCAATTTTACTGTGCAATGTTATTATTATCCAACTAATTGTGACTAAGACTTGAAGGCTATTTAGGAGTAGCCTATACAATGTCACCAAATACATGCAAGTACTCTTAAGAGCTTAAATATCTCTACACACAAACCAGCCACAGTTAAAAGGTTTAAAATATTTAATGATAAATAATAAAAACACAAGACACTACTCGTTAATTCAACACAGCGATAATAGAAAGTTCAGAAATCACAGGAAAATACTTTAAAACAATATTGTACTGCAGTCTGACATAAATATAGAAAACAGATAGACTAATTTGGCTATATTTCTATCTATCTCTAAGACAAATACTAAGATCTAAATAACTTTACTTACAGAGCAAGGTACAATGCTGGTGAGTTGATGTTTACCAGTCTAGAAGAAGTTAAAAAATGCTCAGTCTTTCTCTCTGAGAAAGTCTTAAATTGATAATACACATTATTGCTGAGTCATTTCAGATTACATCATTCTTGACACTTCTATTTCAGTTTCCTAGGCTCACAGAACTTAAAATTTTAACATTTGTTTTTGTAATCTGCACCTACCAGGAAGCCACAGCAATAAAGGCACTTTACATGTAAAACCTAGTAACTATCTCTGTCTTGGAACAATATAAAGAATTTCCTAGCCCAGACATCCTGTCTCCTAGCTTGAGATCAAACACAGTCATTTGCTTATCAGCCTTCTTCCAGCAGGGTACACTGTAGTTATAATTTTGAAGCTCAGAACATAACACAGTTTTCTTAAATTTGTTACACAAGCCTGTGGATCATATTAATATTTACAATAACATATAATTATTTATAAAATTCTATCTGGCTGGGCTAGCAGTTCCTCAGTTTTTCACACACCCCCCCCCGAGAACTCAAACTAGTTGCTCAAGTGTCCCTTGAGAAACATTGCTTGACAGGGTAGAATCTATCTGGGTATACCTTACCCCATTCCCTGTCTTGAAAGCCCATCTGCATTGGTATTGCTAATTCTACTGCAGTGCTGCACTGACATATTATATGCTTGCAATCCTAAACTTCACCTTAGTAACTTGGCATTTTGCCAGTTGGCTCGATGTAACCATGTTAGGGGATTGTGATTTGTAACTACAGTGAATTTTCTTCCTTACAGATAAGCCAAAAGTTTCTGCAGTGCCCACACTATGGCTAGACATTCCTTTTCTACAGCTGCATAGCATTCCTCCATGGGTTGGAGCCTACAACTGAGATAAACTACTGGGTGCTCTTCTAACTCTGAAGAAATCTGGCTAAGTACAGCCCCCACCCCATGGTTCAAAGCATCCACCTGCATAACAAATGATTTGCTGTAATCTGGACTTGCTAACACAGGGGATCCTCCCAAAGCTTCTTTAAGCTTCTGGAATGCCTGCTCACAAGTTGGGGTCCACACTACCTTATCTGGCCTGTTTTTCCTAATCAGAACTGTGAGGGGGGTAGCTATGGTACTATAATTGGGGATTAACTTTCTATCGTACCTTGCAGTTCTTAAAAATGCCCTCACCTGCTTTTTGGTAACAGGTACAGGCTATGCCTGAATGGCTTCCACTTTGGCCTGTTCTGGCCTGATCTTAACATTCCCCACTCTATGTCCCAGGTAAGTGACCTCTGCCATACCCACTTGAAATTTGCTCGGCTTAATGGTAAACCCTGCCCTCTGTGGTTTGCCTAGCACCTCCCTGTCATGCTGAAGGTGCTCTTGCCAGGAATAGCTGTAGATGGCAATATCATTTAGGTAAGCAAGGGCAAACCCTCCTGCTCCTGCTAGGATATGATCTACCAGCTTCTGTAAAATTGCTGGGGTATTTGTCATCCCAAATGGCATATTTGTGAACTCATACAAGCCAAAAGGAGTCACAAAGGCTGACCTCTCTCTAGCACTGAGAGTCAAGGGCAACTGCCAGTAACCTTTGGTAAGATCAATGGTGGTAAGATACTTAGCCCCACCCAGCTACTCTAGGGCTTTATCTGTCCTAGGCATGGGGTAAGCATCTGATTCTGTGTGACTATTTAATTTCCTGTAATCTACACAGAACCTGGTGCTGCCTTCCTTCTTTGACACCAGCACCACTGGGGAGGCCCAGGGACTGTTGGAGTTCTGAATTACACCTAGTTCCAACATTTCCTGTATCTCCTTCCTCAGAGTCTGTTAGACTCTCTCAGGCACCCTGTAAGGGGCTTGCCTGACAGGCCTTTGGGGTCCTGTATCCACCTGGTGCTGCACCAGGTGGGTGCACCCTGGTTTCCCAGTGGACATGTCACCATACTCCTGTAACACTGCTCAGATTTCTCGAACCTGGGTAGGAGTTAGCCCCTGGGACATTACTACCTCTTCCACCGAGGTGTCAATTTGAGCCTCACTGAGGAGAACACTCAGCAGATCTCCCTCAGACTCCTCCTGCAAACCACTGCAAATACTCAGCACAAGAGCCTCCCTATCATGGTATGGATTCATCATGTTAACATGGTACAGTTTGTGCCCTTGCCTCCTGCCTAGCAGTTCTACAATGAAGTTAACATCACCGACCTTCCTTACCACCTTGTAGGAACCCTCCCAAGCTAACTACAGCTTGTTGTGTCTGACAGGAATGAGAACCATTACTTGTTGCCCTACAGCATACTCTCTAGCTCGAGCATTCCTGTCATACCAGACCTTTTTCTACTGTTGGGCTTCTGCCAGGTTCTCCTGGGCCAAGCCCATGAGTTCTCTGAGCCTTGTCCTGAGGTTTAAGACATATGCCACAACAGACAACTTGTAGGATTCACACTCACCCTCCCACTCATCCCAAATTAAATCTAGAAATCCTCTCAGCCTATGCCCATACAGCAACTCAAAGGGTGAAAAAGCTGGGGATTCCTGGGGAACCTTTCTGTAAGCAAACAACAGATGGGGCAAATATTTGTCTCACTCCCTCTTAAACTGGTCTGCAAATGCCTGTAGCATGGACTTGAGTGTAGAGTTTAACCTCTCAACAAGACCATTAGTCTGGGGGCGGCAGGGGGTGGTCTTTAGGTGCTTCACCCAACAGTACTTCCACAAGCAACTCAGCAGGTCTGGCATGGAATTGGCACCTCTGCCAGTCAGTATTTCTTCTGGGAAACCTACCCTGCTGAAAATCTCTAACAAAGCATTTGCCACCTTTTCTGCCGCAATGCAAGACAAAGCTACTGCCTCAAGGTATTTTCCTTGTGGAGCTTGGAGTACTCAGAAGTCCCACAATATCCATAGCTACCCTCAGAAATGGCTCCTCAGTCACAGGCAAAGGCATCAAAGGTCAAAGGAGCTTTCACCTTGTCTCCTGCCTTGCCTACCTTTTGGCACTGCTCACAGGTCCTACAGTACCCTGTTACATCTCTGGAAATCCCAGGCCAATAAAAGTTCTGCATAATATGTCTCTTTGTATGTTTTATGCCCGTATGACCAGAAAAGGGAATATCATGGGCTATGGCTAGAAGTGCGAGACGGTAGGCTCTAGGCACTACCAACTGCTGTATCCTCTCACTTTCTAGCCCTCCCTCTGGGGTCCACTCTCTATACAGTAACCCTTTGTCCCAATATACAGTTTCCCCCTTTTCTTGAGAATCAGGTGCCTCACTAGCTACCTGCCTCAGGCCTTGCAATGTAGGGTCTGAGAGCTGAGCCTGTCTCAACTCTCTCTTTGTAACCCTTCCCAGCTCCCCTTCCACAGGAAGTCATGTATCCCTTGACACTGGTGCCTCACTGTCAGCCTGGATACTACTACTCACTTCTGCCCTCAGTCACTCTGTCCAAGGGAACATCAGTAGCCACAAGCAGCTGTGGCTCACCTTCAGTCTCACTGCTACAGGGTAGCTCCCTCCCTGAAGTAACCACCTCATCAGTCCTGGCTGCAAGTGTGCAGTCTGTCTGGGTCTCCCCCAGTCTACCAGACACAAATGCTTGTCTCCAAGCCTGACTGTGTGTAACTGCATGAGCACATGGTACTGCATTATCCAAATCATTCCCTAGCAGGACATCTACAGGGATATCCTCAAACACACCTGCTCACTGGCTTCCTTTTCCACCCTCCCAGTCAAGGTGAACCCTAGCCAAAGGTATTTGGAATGGGGTCCCTGCTAAAGCTCTGAATGGAGTTGACTGCCCAGGCAAGTAGTGCTCCTCTGTAACCATTGCAGGCTTCACAATGGTTATGTCAGAGGCTGTGTCTCTCTTAACAATGGTCTCTTTGCAATTCACTATAGGTTTATAGGTTCATAGGTTAGTACTAGGCTAACTGCCCTTGTGAGCCATTTTAAGCCTAGCCAGTTATCACCTGTGAGATTCAAACCCTGTACCTTGTATTTGTAAGGCAAACACCTTAACCATTAGGCCACGCTCCCAACCCCAACAATGATAGGATATAACTTCTTGTGGTAGTTTGGTACACTTGTTCTCTCAAGACATCCTACTGTTGGCATTTTGTCATTCCCACTTACTGGCTCTCCCACCTTTTGTTCCCCACCTTGCCTACATCTATATGCCACATGGCCCCACTGGTTGCATTTAAAACTTTTAACCCTAGGTCCTGAACACTGGACTAGTTGGCTTCCCCTGCTTCTGGCAGATTCTGTTGGGGCAGTCTGGGCTGCTCAACAGGGGTTCCCTTAGACCCATGAGCAGCACTGGGTGTCCCTTTCCTATGCAGTGATGTCTGCTTGCTTGGTATAGGTCTCCCTTCTTCCCCAACTCATCTACATTAGAGCATTGTCTATCAGCTAACCAGATCCTCATGTCCTCAGGCAAAGTACTAAGGGCTTGTTCCCTCTCCAAAAGGTCTGCCAGCCCTTCAAAAGGGGTGACCTGACATCCACTTACCCACCTATGAAAATAAGTGCTTAGTTCAGCAGCATATTCACACACACTTTCATCTGCCTTGTGTCTATCCTCATGAAATCTTTTCCTATAAGCTTCAGGTGTTAGCTTAAAAAATTCTAGCAAACAATTCTTTACAACATTATGGTTTAAAAAATCATGGTCAGCTTGCTTGGACAACACAGTTGCAGCTTTACCATGGAGTAAAGGGGTCAAGAACTGTATCCAGAGCCTTTGGTCAACATCATACTGTTTACATACCCTCTTAGACTTATGAATGAAACTATCAAAATTATCCCCCTCTGTAAACTGTGGAAGAAATGTACTGACATTTGATGTTTCTGGGGTCCAGTTACTCCCTTCCCCATTACCTCCATGACTCTGGCAAAGAGTCAGCATCTCCTTTTATGTTGCCTCTGCCTCTCTTTCTCCTCACCTTCCAGGCATAGCAGTTTCTCATTCTCCTCAGCCTGTAGACCTCACAGTTTCTCATTTTCCTCACTCTCTAGATACCTCAGTCTCTCTGCTGCTTCTATTTTCACACACTTGGCCTCCAACTAAAGTCTCTTTAGCTCCAGATGGATTTTAAGTCCTCTGTAGAAAGGTTGAGCTGTCCATTCTCTGAGTGTTGTACATCTCCACGGCTAGTCTGATCATCCTCCTGGTTGCGATTTTCTTTTTTTTTTTACTCAACCGACTTTTTATTTTAAAGATATAACATAATAATGATTGTTTACATTAAATAAAATACTTAACTATATACAATATTTACAATTAGCCTGACAGATTAAGATAACAACAGGTCTATGTAAAGATAATGATCTTAATACATTGTATTTAAATTATCAGGAAGAGACTGATTCCAATTGCATGGTGTCAATCAATATCAAAACTTTTCTTCATGGGTTATTAACTAATGGCTTGGGATTGATTCTTAATTCTTTAGTTTTGATCTCCATTAATACAAACTTCTTCAGTAGACATAGAAATTCCTCCATGGTAGGCACTGTACTAGATTTCCATCTTCTGGTTATACATTTTCTAGCTATTGCTAGTATGGTCCATATTAAATGCAAGTCCCTCTTTTTCAAGTAAGGATCATTAATTACATTAAATAAGATTAAATATTTAGTCAAACCAAATTTATATGTATATATTGTTTGTAGGAAACTGTTACTCTCACTCCAGTGTTTTAATACTGGTACAATCATAAAAAACATGGGGCCAGTCTGCATTTACTAATGGATGGCATCTCCAACATAAGTTATTACCAGAAGAATGTATCTTTGGTGTTAAAAAAGATCTGTGTAGATATTTCCATTGAAATATGCTCCAATATTGTGAATGGGATGTTAGTTTAACTGACAGTAAGATATTTGTATTATCTTCTAGTAATAAAGGAGTCTGTATACCTTTAGTTAAATATTGCCAATAAGATACTTTAGGAGCTGTTTTATAAGCAATTAATACATTATATAAGTATGAAAACTTATTTTTTTGTATTAGGATTATTATAAATGATTTCAAACAGCCAAATTATGAATCTATGGGTACTTTTAAAGAATGAATTGTTTACTATTCTACATAGATCCTTAGAGTATGTTAAAACACTCTGCAGTATTAACCAGTCATTAGAAGTTAATCCATAGGCTGACATTAAATGTTGTGTTTTCAAGATCTGTTGATTTTATTATGCAATGAAACCAACATATTAAGTTCCTATTTCCCCATGAAATAAAAATTTCTCTATGTACTTTGTCAGGGAAATTTCTTTTAATACTAAATGGAGTTAATAATGCAAACCAAATTTGCATGTCCATATTCATATTAATACATTTCCTAAAGATGTCAAAAATATGATTTATTAGATTTTATTTGGTTGGTTTTGCTATGTTATATTGTAAGTTTATACTCAAATAGTACCATATTTTATTATCTTTATCTGTGACTGTAAGATTTTTTGATAAATCATTCTCGTTCTTTAGTATGATAGAATGTTGTAACTGTTTCCAGTTAGAAGAGTATCTAGGATTTATCCATTCTATCACCATTTTGAGCATGGAAGCCCTTATGTATGTTTCAATATCTGGAAATGTTAGCCCCCCTTGTCCCCAATGTCTAATATGATGGCAATATGCCACTCTATATTTTTTTTTGGGTACCATAAAAACTTTAAGAAAATTGAAATAATTTCTTTAAGGAAACTTTTTTCAGGTAGTAATACAAGAGACTGTGCTATATACAATACTTTAGGTAGTAAGACCATTTTTATCAGTTGTAATCTGTCTTCAAATGTTATAAGCATATTATTCCATTTATTCACCAATGTTTTGATTAATGCGATGATTGTGTAATTGTTTAGTATCTCTACTATATTCTAACACAGTACTATCCCAAAATAGTCTAAAGCTGAAACTTGCTTACCAATAATTTGGTTTACAGATACCTGTACCTTCTCTTTTTTATTTAACAACAAGAACTTTGATTTTGATTTATCAAAGTAAAGGCCTGGGAGTTTTTGGAAGTTTCCTGTTAACAAGTCTATTTTATCTAATACTTCTTTAGAGTTGGGCAGAGTGAGAAGCACATCATCAGCAAACAACATTATTTTGGAACTATATTGATTATATACATCTGTACCACTTACCTTTGAATTATTGCATATTAAGATTGCAAGAATTCTTGTCTAGTACCTCTAGTGATCTGAATTCGCCTGAGAGGTAAAGGGACCTATTTTGACAAATGCTAAGTTATTCTCATACACTTTCTTTATAAGTGTGATAAAGGAGAGGGGGAAGTCAAATATATGCAAAATGTTAACTAAATAGTCCCAGTTTAAGGAATCAAAAGCCTCTTCTATGTCTAGACCAATTATCGATGTTTCTTGATTTCCTCTATTTAAATAATCAGTGTTAGCATCCTTTTGAAATTATCCTGAGTATACCTATTATATATAAAACCAGTTTGATCTTTATTAATTATTTTAGTTAAAGGGATTTTCATTCTGTTGACCATTATTGACATAAAGATTTTATAATCATTATTCAGCAAAGATATTGGTCTGTAAGAATTACAATGATTAGGGTCTTTATTTTCTTTTAAGATAGAGGTAATTAAAGAATATCTCCATGAAGGTGGGATTTTTGCTAATGGTTAGACTTCAAGAAAGCTTTTATGTAGGAGAGAAGTTATGGAGTTGGGAAATAATTTAAAAATTCGATGATTAAACCATCTATCCCTTGTGCCTTATTAGATTTACTTTCTTTAATCTTGTACATAATTTCTTTCTGTGTTATGGGTTTCTGTAAATCTAACTTTAGTTCTTCAGAATTCTTTTTAATGTTGGGGTTATATTTTCAAGATTCCAATTTTCAGTTATGCCTATTTCACTTTTATGATGTTCAGCATAATGATATTTAAAAGCATCTAAAATATCACCTATGTCTGAAACTTTCTTCTTCCTTCCTTCCTTCCTTCCTTTGTGTAATATACTATTGGATTTTAACTTTCATAGATAGATTATGTAGATGCTTTGGAGAAGCAGCATAAGAGTTTATTTTTAATCTCTTTATGCCTAAACTAGTTTTATGGGATAGTATTTCATTACACTTTTTATTTGCTTCTTCTATTTTCTTTTTATTTTCCGTATCAGTTAAATTCTTATTGGACTTAAGTAATAAAAGTTGATTTTGTAATTCCTGTAATTCTGATTCCCATTCTTTAACTTTATTTTTGAACCAGCTGATGGTTTTACCATATATATATATATATATATATATATATATATATATATATATATATATATATATATAAGATTTTAATGAATACCATACCACAAGTATATTTGCTTCTGGTTTATAATTAATATCTAGAAAAAAATTGAAGTTCAGAAATTAGCCAAGGTTTAAATTCTTTGATCTTTGTAATGTATGAAGGAATCCTAGAAGTAATAACTAACGGTTAAACTCTATGTGAATTTCCAGTACAATGGAGTTGTGATTTGAAAATGGACGTGGTTGTATTGAGAAATTCAATATTTTTGAAAATAGATCTTGAGAGACATATATTTTGTCTATTCTGGTTTGGGTATCATGTCTATAGTCTTGATGTGAAAAAAGTAATGAATTAGGTGCTATAACATCATAAACATCTCTTAATTTGAACATCTCAGTCCATTTTTTAGTAGTTTAGCTGTGGATGATACACTAGGGAATTCTTATTTGTGGTTTCTGTGATGTCTGTAATACAATTCAAGTCACCTCCTATTATTATATTACCTTTAGAGATAGTTGTAATGAGATCTAAGTGCTTCTTAGCTAGACCTACCCCCATACTAGGGAACCAATATCTTCTTCTTTCGGCTGCTCCAGTTAGGGGTCGACATAGCAGATCAACTGTTTCCATTTCTTCCTGTCCTCTGCATCTTGCTCTGTCACACCAACCACCTACATGTCCTCTCTCACCACATCCATAAATCTTATCTTAGGCCTTCCTCTTTTCCTGTTACTTGGCAGCTTCATCCTTAGCATCATTTTCCCAATATACTCTGCGTCCCTCCTCAGCACATGTCCAAACCAACGTAATCTTGCCTCTCTGGCTTTGTCTCCAAACCTTCCAACCTGGGCTGACCCTCTAATAAAATTATTCCTAATCCTGTCCATCCTCGTCATACCCAGTGCAAATCTTAACATCTTCAGCTCTGCCACGTCAAGCTCTGACTCCTGCCTTTTTGTCGATGCCACTGTCTCCAACCCATATAACATAGCTGGTCTCACTACCCTCTTGTAGACCTTCCCGTTCACTCTTACTGGTACTTGTCTGTCACAAATCACTCCTGACACTCTTCAACACCCACTCCATCCTGCCTGTACTCCCTTCTTCACTTCTCTTCCACACTCACCATTACTCTGAACTGTTGATCCAAAGTACTTAAACTCATCCACCTTTGCCACCTCTACTCCCTGCATCCTCACCATTCCTCTATCCTCCCTCTCATTCACACACATATATTCTGTCTTAGTCCTGCTGACCTTTATTCCTCTTCTCTCTAGAGCATATCGCCACCTCTCCAGGGTCTCCTCCACCTGTTCCCTACTCTCACTACAGATCACAATGTCATCTGCTAACATCATAGTCCACGAGGACTCCTATCTGATCTCGTCTGTCAACCTGTCCATCATCATTGCAAATAAGAAAGGGCTCAGAGCTGATCTTTGATGTAATCCCAACTCCACCTTAAATGCATCCGTCACTCCCACCGCAGACCTCACCACTGTCACACTACCCTCGTACATATCCTGTACCACTCTTACATACTTCTCTGACACTCCCAACTTCCTCATACAATACCACAACTCCTTTCTAGGCACCCTGTCATATGCTTTCTTTAAATCCACAAAGACACAATGCAACTCCTTCTGACCTTCTCTGTACTTCTCCATCAACACTCTCAGAGCAAATATCGCATCAGTAGTGACTAACCTTCCTAATCACCTTCTTTATTCTTTCCGAGCCCATAAAACAAATAAGTATTGAAGGAGAATAACTTATAAATTAAGTAACTGATAATATTTACTGTTCATCAATTCAGACTCTTGCTCTTATAAACTATAATTAAACCAACATCAGACAATTATCATCAATGCATTACTAATGTGAAGGTGACTATTCACACCGTACAAGAAACAAACAAGAATTTTATAATTTAAAATTTCAATGTAAAAAGATGTAAGCAAGTGTATGTTTACGTTCTAGCTTGACTTATACATATTATTCATTTAGTCTATATGCTGAGAAATCCTAATATTTCAAAGGTGTAGAGATAGACAAAATAATGAAACAAATATTCTAAATTGGTTCAAAAGAAGTTCCTAGGTTAATATAACATATTTAACAAATCTAAACATTATTGATGTTCCCTTTCTATTGTATATTATTTTCACATCCTTTTCCCAAAATGAGGGTAAAGGGTTCTAAGTGTTTATATATAGACATATACAGACAAAAAACAAAAATATTATGTTATCAAAAGCTGTTAGCACAACTCAGTAAAATATATACATGACATTAGAGTATTTTTACACTTATAAGGTCTCAGTTTAACTAAGTGATTATTTATTTATTAGATTGCTAATAAGCAATTTTGTGCGATTTTAACAGATACTCCTCGGGATTCAATTAATTATTTTTATACAGACTGGATTGTGTCTATGCAGCACAGCAGTGCACCTAAAACATTCATGAAGATGCGCTCCATGATCCGTGAATGAGTACAGGGAGTGTGTTACAGCAGTGCCCACACATGTAACACACCCTCTAACTCAGAAAATGCCATTATGGCACTGTTAAAAGTAAATAAAAAGAGTTGTATGCAGATATACTGCACAACTGTGCAGATATCCGCAGAATGCATTCCACAGACATGCATCTGGAGTGTCTTCCCGGGGCTCTGCTCAAAATAGGCTCCTTGCTAGTTGGACTTTCCCGGTCAACAAATGTTAAATAAATAAAAGAAAATAATAAATGTATAAAGTTATCAGTGACATGCATGAGTGTTCAGACTTCATACACCTCAAAAACTATATGCTAACACAAAACTCATTATCCTATGCACTTTTAAAGTGCTAAAATATTCCCTAGTTTTTTTGCCCTTGTTCCCCCATTTCATCTGACTTTGTCCAGATTTCATGCTGAAAGAGGTTGGATGTATGTGCATACCCCTAAAGTGAGAAAAAGTTAAATTCCATTTAAATTATCTTGTTTTTCTTTTTATTAACCCAAATAGAGTTTAAGCGTAGCTGAGCAGGTGTGCACTTTGTGCAGCTGGGCTTAGCATAGCTGAAATATCTGAAAGAGCTAAATAGAAATATATGAATAAAATGAGTAAGCCAAAATAGCATAGTGGTTATAGCTTCCAATTTGCATACAGGCATTCACGGTTCAAGCTCCAATGAAGTCTGTTCAACTTTACATGTGAAAGCAGTTGTAAAAGTGATCTGTTTTAATACATAAGGTAGTAAATAATATTTATCACCCAGGGTAGAGTATCAGGTCCAAACATGTGGTGTCAGTCCATAAAAGATGTGAAACCTCCCATATAAACACAAGTACCCCATACAGTTTAGTAACACAAGAATAAATATAATGAAAGCACATAGGGGGATGTCAGGGAAGGTAAACATAAAATTATAATATATCAATAATGATGAACAATCCTATAAAGCTGATAGTCTACAAAATAAAATTTGAGCAATCCTAAGTTGTGCACAGCTATGCTTACCGAGTGTAAGCATTGTTTAAATATTAATGGTAAGCAATTAGTAGCCCAGATAAGCAGATTTCCCCATTGGTAAGCAATGCTCTGACTGTGTAAGCACTGCCAACTATAGCTAAGTGGGTTTGTGTGGCACTTAGCTTAGCTCAGCATATTCAAAATGGTCCGATGACGGCAATGGGTGGGAAATCAGCCTTATTTAAACCTCATAGGTAGTTATTCAGCCCATAACCCCATTGTAGCTCATTACTGCAGGCACCATGGCTGGAGTTGGTGAATGATCATGCTTTCGGGTGCAGCACTGGGGCATTCAGGAGTCCAGGGTCATGGTCAGCCTCCTTGTAAAACACCATGAAGTGAGACTGCTGCAGGGCCAGTACCAGGGCTCCCAATACAAAGCAGAGGCCTGGGACCTTCTTGCACTTGATCTCACCAGTACTACTGGCATCTCTCAGACTAGTGAGAAAGTTTGGCACTATTTTGCTGTCCTTAAGTATAGGAAGAGGGATCTCTTGGACCAGGGGCTCCAAGATGCTCTGACACAGAATGTCCCAGCTGTGTGTAAGTATCAGTATCAAGTACTGTTTAATGAAAAGTCCAGCCTGTGTATTTGATGGATAGGTATGCATAAATGTTTTTCTATCTCCTGTACAGCTCTGGATGAGGGGGCCATGAATGTGGACATGCATGCCAGCAAGTTGCTAAGGCTGTATCGCAAGGCTGGTGAGTACAAATCTAGCTTGCAGTATTCTGGGCAAATAAATAGAAAGGAGTAGAATGTCACCTGTTATTATTTCAAAATGTGTATTGTTGGTACTGAATAAATGGCAAATGAGCATATTACAACTGATCCACAGGGTATATATCAATAAAAGTGTCAGTAGTTGTCAATAAAACTGAAAAACCCAGACTGTTGTATTTACTTTGCTATTTGGTGCTACCAGTCTATAAATGTGTATATTTTCTGCACAGCAACTATAGCTCTGAAAGCATTAAATAAATGTGGTTCATCTGACAAAGATTGTGGAGTGTTATAAAAGGAGCTTAACTACATGGAATGTTCCATGCACCAAGATTTGATTTCTGAATAGTAATGTTGTGTTAACTATTGTTTCCCAGAGTGTCATATGTCAAAAAGTATGAACACCCAGTATAAGACCTATCAGCAATACATGAATGTCAGAATTACAAGGTCAAATTGTACAATTTATTTATTTATTTTATTTTATTTATTTTGCATTTGCTGACCGGGACAGTCCAACTGGATACATGTCCGTTTTCAGTGGAGGCCGCGGGAGAAAAGCTCCAAAATACAATGCATAGAAATTATATGTACAACACATAAGCATAATACACAGAATACATAACACAGACAAGTTACATACATTGGTCGAGCAAGCAATTATCCATAAGTTATGTTGTAATTTAATATAAGTAGATTGAATAGTACAATTGTGGTATAGCACTTAAATAACAAAACAACCAAGAGAGTAGTAGGTAGAAAGTAGTCCAACAAGAGACAGCAGTACCTCAGTAGCTCATTGTGATGAAACACAAACATGTTGTACTTTTTTGCACACACAGACACGCTTTGAATTCCAGGAGTGGTAGTATGCTGTATGCATAACGTCAACCAGGAATATGTGCATAAACAGTAAGGTATTGTTAACAGAAACATCCTACAGCAAGAGAAGTACATACACCAAGTAGTCCCCTCCAAGATATGTCCCTCAAGTGTCATGCTGTCACACCTAGTGGTCATTGCTGTAAACACCCAGAGTGACCGATAAAAACAAGGCAGAGTACGAGTGCACATATGTAACCGTGACTATGTGAATATGGGAAGAAACAGTCAGGTATTGTTAACAGAAACTTCCTCTACAGGTCTGACAGGTAAGAAAAGGTATATATTAGCTGTAACAAGGCTGTACTTATACATTGTGTATAACACCCACTGTCCAGCCCCAAGGCTGCAAATGACAGCAAGAGAACTACATGCACCAAGTAGTCCCATCCAAAGATATGTCCCTCAAGTGTCATGCTGTCATGCCTAGAGGTCATTGCTGCCAACACCCAGGGTGACCGATAGAAACAAAGCAGAATATGAGTGCACATACTCTATGTAACTGTGACTATGTAAATATGGGTAGAAACAGTCAGGTAGTGTTAACAGAATTTCCTCCACAGGTGAACCAGGTAAGAAAAGGTGTGTATGTGTTGTAAGAAGCTTGTACTTATACACCGTGTAGAACACCCACTACCCAACTCCAAGGCCATAGGTAGATGTAAAGTAAGGTCATACCTGAAGAGTAATGAGTAGAGTAATGATTATTACAGTTGTGAGCAATTGAAGCCTATTTAGTTGTTAATTAGCATTTTCTCTCTCCCCCACCCTATTTGCACCAATAATCTATACAAATAAATCGATGGGTATGTTTTTCACCAAACCTACTGTTGGGACATGTCCCCTATTTTTCAAAAAATTCTTAAATGTTTGAAATGTATGTTCCCTGTTTAAATATTATCATTGATGGTCTGTTGCTATCAATGTAACTTGCATGCTGTCATAATGTCCACTGTGGTACCATATATGCATGTGTTCTGTTTGCTATGCAACTGTTCCAAACGTGTTATATGGGATCAATGGAACACTCATGCATGCTGTTATAACTAATCACAAAATGTGTGGTTCATGACTAACCATATTAAATATTTATATATCATATTACATTTTTATATTATAACCATTCAAATATTTAATAAAACCTCAACACCATAGCACATCTGGGAAGGCAGATCCCAGTGGATCCACCTGTCCCACCTCATCTGGCCATGGCACCAGGCCCCAGTATATCTGGGACCCACCCCGGAACCTCCTCATCTGCTGGTACTGCACCACCATCAGATGGAACTGCCTCAGGGGATGAGGCTTCTCCCACCCCTGGAAGTGGGCATGGACAGGACACTGTCACCCATACACAGGTCTGGGGTCTGGTGTGTAGGCAGCTCGAAAAGGAATTTGGAGATCAGCTATGCCAGCTTGGGGGCCACATGGGGCAACTTGAGGGTCAGCCTGCCCCTCCTCCTCAGCCCCCAGCACAGGCACCTTTGGGGACATGAAGGTGGAATGGTGACTGCCTGTGGGTGGGGACCTCAGTCCCACTGTCACCACTTGGGGACTCATGTGTGTTCGATTCCCAACCACCCTCCTGTCCAAGGTGTTTGCTCCCTGCATGTGTCATATACCATCCTCGTCTGCTGTCTTGTCTTTTTGTCTGTATTCCTACCCAACTTACCTCCCCAATTATACCTACTATTCTTGCCCAGCATCCAGTTCTCACCTTAAAAAAACAGGGCAATCTGTTCCCAAAAAAAATTATGCTCCATACATAGCTGTCCACTTCACACACGTGTCCACTGGACACATGTAATCCAGTTCAATTGGCCTGGCAATACATTACTGTTGTCCTCACCCCTCTCTCTTAGGGGTTTGAGTGTCCAAATTTACCTCCAAATTTTGTTGAAGTGCACAGTTGTTGCTGTAGAAGAAGTGGACAGCTATGGACCTCCCCTACTCCTGTCCTGCACAACCCTCACTATCTTTCATCTTGTTTTTCCCTCTGTGTGCCCCTTTTTTCACCACTTTCCTATCACCCCTTTTTTCTTTTCTTTTAAAGAAATTAGCACGTGGGTACGTGGGAATAAGCAGTGGTAAGGGGCAGTAATTGAGTTTGTGTGACGCTAAGCGAAGCCTACACAGATTAAGCATTTTTACGTTTGACTGGGTGTTGGCATCGCTTAGCTTCTCAGAAAACCATGCAAACCTGCTTACACCTGCTTAAAACTGCCTTAACCACCCTGTCTCCATCAGCCACTGTTCTGCCTAGCAAGAAAATAAACAGCGCTGCTAAGTCTCCAACCCAGGACCCTGTACACCATAGTCAGAGCAATATACCACTACACCATCTGAACTACAGGAATCTCTGTTGCTTTTTCAAATATATCACTCAGTACAGGTAGTGAATAGTAGGGAGAAAACTGTGGAATCAATCATGTGTAGTATAAATAAATATACACATATAGATGTGCATGGTGATAGATAAATATGAAAAAGTATATACATCAGATATATTGAGATGTACATATGAAACAAATACATATAGAATATATATACAAATACTATAGATGTAGATATATAAAAAGGAATTATACACACACACATATATATACATATATATATATATATATATATATATATATATATATATATATATATATATATATATACATACATACATATATATGTTCAGAACATGTAGTGCAGTCATACCTCAGCACCATACCGCTCCACCTCTTACTGCAAGAACGCTGGACAAAGGCTGTCAATATGGGGGAATAATGGGCCAAGAATAGGGAGATAATGTAAGTACTGCAATTATAAATGTAGAATGTTGCTACAGTAACAGGGATTGTGTCAGCATGCATGTTCTGAAGGATGTGAGTTCTGAAACTGAAATGTATGTCATCATTTACTGACAAAAATCCTCACATCATTACAGTGATTTGCCAGAGAAAGGAAAATAATATAATTCTGTGCAACAGACAAGAAATATGAGCAATAAACCAGGACAGTCTGAAACAATCGGACCAGTCAAGAGGTATGCTCTGAACTCCTTAGTGCAACAAATCTGGACAAACCCTGACAAAGGGGGGGGGGTTAAAGCCATGAAAATGAGGACGTTTCTCAAATACTGGAGTAGATAAGCTACGCACACAGATGCAGATGATGCAGTAACACCCTTCTGCTATTCTAACATATAATGACTGGAATAGCACAAGTCCAAAACTCAATTACTTCCCACTAGTTAGTGACTTAAATCTTCACATCATTACACTGATGTGTCAGAAATACACAACACTTATGGGGGCCAAGCAACAGTACATCAGAAAAATATCTGGATGTAACATCACGGAGCTGCTAAGCATGTCACCAAACAATGTCCACACTACAATCAGACTGACACAACACTAACCCACATCTGCTATGGGGAACTACACATGCATTTCCAAATATATCAGGCACTACAGGGATGTAACAGCACTGAAAAACAGACACCAGTGTGAGAGTACATACTCACAACCGATTTCACCAGAGTCACAGTGACATACTGGTAAGCCAAATTAACAGTAGAGTATAATTACTGTGAACAAAACCATCAGCATATTTCCCACTCATGCACTAACCCTACATATATTGGACCAATTCACAGTGTAGTATGATGCCTGACTGTGGTATGGGACATGTCTCAGTCTGCCCCTACAACATATACCACTGATAGCACACCAGAAAGTAGGGCAGCATGCAAAGTCAGATAGAAAAGGGCCCATAAGACATACATCTACCCCCTTCCCTACACAGGCAAAATAACATATTCACACTAAACTGCTACACAATCCCAACAGTCTGTCAACAAATGCCAGAAACACACAGACCTCCCAACTGTACCGAGTCACACAGAATGTCCAGGCTTTGTCCTCATATATAAGGCCTCTCACACATAACTTGTCTGGCAGTCTGATACATCACTGGGACAATAACAGGAATGAAGTCACTAAATAATGATATACAAAACAGTGTAAGAAACTTCTCTGTATGGAAGATTTTCAATCCATATATTTCTAGTTAATCACTGTATATTTATCAGCTCAGACAATAGTAGTAGAAGTAGCGAACGTAAACTCGTCAAGTCAAAAAGTAATAATAGAAAATATATAATTCTACAGCATTGCTAAGTATTCGAAAGTAATCCAAGAAAGGCAAGCCGTCTGTTTCCAGTAGAAAATCCTTTATTAAGTACACAGACAAACGATCCAAGTAAAACAAAAATAGAGTAATAATTTCCTCACAAGCTTTCTAAATATATATATACTTTTTATCAGGCATGGGAGTGGTTTATTGTGCTGTAAAACAAAGTGTTATTGGTACACATGTTAAATTCACATCCCTTCCCCCATCAGTGTGACATTCGAGCTGGTCCTGCCCTACCTAGTAGCTGTCATAATAATATATAGCCCTAATGTACTTTAATGGCACATCTTCTTTAACCAAATTATTAAGTAGATTATTAAGTCTGTGATTTTATTCAAGGCAATATACTACATGGCTGGAAATGTATCAACCTTAGTTCATTTTGTGATCAAAAATTATATATAAATATATACATATACATTTTGCATGTAATAATCAGTTTCTATTTTCATAACCTATTGTTAACAAAGATCGCTTTTGTCCTTCTAGACTTCTTCAGGTCTGTGTACAAGAACCCTAAAAACCTATATAATTGTATAATTAGTTAGTATTGTTATTACCATCATTTTGAATAAAGTGGAAATAAGAGAACCAGAAAAAAAATAAAAATAAGACAAAATATATGTATGATGATGGAAACAAAATATACACTTAAATTTCAAATGATTTAAAATGGTATTTAAAACCAATTTGTCGAAAAAAATAATAAAATAAAATACAATTAGTCATGTAAACAAGGTGGCAATTTTCTAAGTTCCAGTGCACTTTTAATTGAACAGTAGTAGTTTAGTCCAGGCTTTCTAAAAGAGTTCACTTTAATTGCTACATGAGTTCATGTTTCTTCAGAATATTCAGGATATCTCCTTCAAGATCACCCATGTCTATGTGATCCAGGATCTGGAACTTAAAACCTGTGTGTCTTTTGTGAAGAGAAAGGTGTTTGGCTAGTGCATTATTTTTACATCCAGAGCGGATTTCTGACAGATGACATGAAATCCTTCGCTTGAGTTTATTTACAGTCTTGCCCACATAGAATGCATCACATTCATGTTATTACTCCACAGTAAAAGTCTACATCCTACAAAAAACAAGTATAATGTAGTGAAATCCCAAGGTTATAGATTAGCTCGAATTACCACAGAGATGGAACCATGTTTGAGAAACCTGAACAACTTAGAGAATGATTTTCTAGTGAGAGGCTATGAAAGTCAGATGTTAAAAAACATCCTGGTACCCATTATAGAACTGAAAAGGACTGAAGCACCTTCACTCAACCTCCCCAGTAGAAAAATGTTAAGTAATTCCACAGAGAATAACAAATGCAAAAATAGCTGCATCCTGACATACACTTTGGATTATCACAGTATCAAAAATATTATTGAAGAAAACTGGGACATTGTCACAGGAAACCCTTTTCTGATTAACATCTTAGGTGAAGCCCCATCATTTGTTTATAGGAAGGCCAGGAACATTAGAAGTTTTGTTGAATTTAAACTTAGACCATGTGAGAAAAGCACTAAAAGATGTGAAACTAATTGTACATTTTGTATATTTATACAGCAAGGTGATCGTTTTTATTGCCCTTATTTAAAGAAGATCATTAAAACCAGTGCAGGGGGTGACTGTAACACTACAAAAGTAATTTACAGGGCACAGTGCAATGAATGTGATGCATTCTATGTGGGCAAGACTGTAAATAAACTCAAGCGAAGGATTTCATGTCATCTGTCAGAAATCCGCTCTGGATATAAAAATAATGCACTAGCCAAACACCTTTCTCTTCATAAAAGACACACAGGTTTTAAGTTCCAGATCCTGGATCGCATAGACATGGGTGATCTTGAAGGAGACATCTCGAATATTCTGGAGAAACATTACCTCATGTGGCAATTAAAGCTGAACTCTTTTAGAAAGCCTGGACTAAACTACTACTGTTCAATTAAAAGTGCACTGGAACTTAGAAATTGTCACATTGTTTACATGACTAATTGTATTTTATTTTATTATTTTTATTTTTTTTCTACAAATTGGTTTTAAATACCATTTTAAATTATTTGAAATTTAAGTGTATATTTTGTTTCCATCATCATACATACATTTTGTCTTATTTTTATTTTTTTCTGGTTCTCTTTTTTCCACTTTATTCAAAATGATGGTAATAACAATACTAACTAATTATACAATTACATAGGTTTTTAGGGTTCTTGTACACAGACCTGAAGAAGTCTAGAAGGACGAAAGTGATCTTTGTTAACAATAGGTTATGAAAATAGAAACTGATTTTTACATGCAAAATGTATATGTATATATTTATATATAATTTTTTATCGCAAAATGAACTAAGGTTGATATATTTCCAGCCATGTAGTATATTGTCTTGGATAAAATCACAGACTTAATAATCTACTTAATAATTTGGTAAAATAAGATGTGCCATTAAAGTACATTAGGGCTATATATTATTATGACAGCTACTAGGTAGGGCAGGACCAGCTCGAATGTCACACTGATGGGGGAAGGGATGTGAATTTAACATGTGTACTAATAACACTTTGTTTTACAGCACAATAAACCACTCCCATGCCTGATAAAAAGTATATATATATATTTAGAAAGCTTGTGAGGAAATTATTACTCTATTTTTGTTTTACTTGGATCACTTGTCTGTGTACTTAATAAAGGATTTTCAACTGGAAACAGATGGCCTGCCTTGCTTGGATTACATTTGAATACTTAGTAATGCTGTAGAATTATATATTTTCTATTATTACTTTTTGACTTGACGAGTTTACGTTCACTACTTCTACTACTATTGTCTGATCTGATTAATATACAGTGATTAACTAGAAATATATGGACTGAAAATCTTCCACACAGAGAAGTTTCTTACACTGTTTTGTTTTTAGAGCCACTACACTTTAGTGGGTTGTTTTGAGACTTTGGGGATACCATGGAGATTACTTGTTTTTTGTTGGTACTTTGGTTTCTGAGACCAAGGTTTTTGTTCCATCAAAGGATCCCTGAATCGGTGTGGAATTCCAGCATTTTAAGACTTGGATAATGACAGGCTAAAAGATTTACTAACTGTACCTATCTGGAATGATACAGAAGCAGATCAGATACAAACGGATACAGAAAATGGACAGGGAAGAATGGGCCTAGAAAATATGAATTCAGAGACTTTTTCTAAACTAGAAAAGCAACTGAAATGCATGCAGGGTCTCTACTGGGAACACATTTATTTACAACAAAGCATAGATAAGAAGAGACTACCCCGGGGACTTAGATTGAACAAAAGACCAATGTGGAAAAATATGGATGATTCACTTTCTAAAGAATGGGAAGGTATTTTAGAGGATGCCAGCTACAAACTTATTCGTCTGCTAGTAAGGAACAACCTTAGTGTGCAGGAAGCAACAAAGGCTGACATCACGTCTTTAAAATCAACATTGGAAAATGAGAACCACAATAACCTAGATGCTAAATTTGAGCTACTTAAAGAAAGAGTGAAAGGATATGAGCAGTCCATTAAAGAAAGAAAGACTAATAAAATGAAACGAGATCAACTAGACAAAGATGATCCTGGGAGACTTACTAGGAGGTACAATAATAATATCAACAACAACAGGAGAACCAACAGCAGACAAGGTTTTAGTTATTACAGGGGATATAAAGGAAAATATAACTGTGCCAGCAGACCTCAACGGGATTTTCCCAGGGGAGATCCTCGCACAAAACCAGACAGGGGCACAATACAGGACCACCAGGAGACTGGCCTCCAACATCTCATTCCCCACAATCCCAATCCCCTCTGTCTATCAACACTCCGCAGAAGCCTTTGACATCACAGAAGGATCAGGACAGGAACATAAGCCAAAGCGGCAACCAGAACTGACAGAGAGTTCTACAGGACAAATTACAGGACTACCAGGACAACCGGGACCACAGACAATCCAGCTACCAGGAGCAGCAGCACCATCACAGAGACCAGTTTCTTCAGGAAGACCAGTATCGACAGCACAGACATCAAGCACCACACCAATACCAAAGCTAGCACCAGTACCAGAACAAGAACGACGACCACCACCAGAGCCCCAAAGCTTGTCCCTCTTACCAGGTCCCCCCATACCACAGCCACAGTGAGGAATACTACTACAACCCATCAAGATTCCAGAAAGCAGAGGAGGAATTCCAGAGGTCTCATACTCTATCCACAAACTCCCAGGGAGACAGGAGAACCAAACAGTGGACAGGGGTGAGGGAAATACAATATCTGGGCAATCCCGACTGGAACCCCGACTGCAACCCAGGTCCCAAGCTCAGACAGAGGAAACAGCCACAATAACAGGTACAATATCAATAACAACAGGTACCACAATAACAGGTGCTCCACTTATCTGGAACCACTCTGTTAAAGCACTGACTAAAGAGGAAAAAAGTGTGTTGTCCAAAGGACTTACTTTTGTACCAAGCTGCAGGAGTGAGGTTGCTCAAGTACTGATAGACCTTAAAATGTTTGTGAGGAAGCTCAACTTAAGGGTACAGTTTCATGGCAAAAGTAATGACACTGAAAATAAGCTTATTGATGAAACTATAAAAAGGCCCAGCAGCTATTGTCCACCACTACATCAAACACTAGCTGCTTTTGAAGTGAAATGTGAGATGGATATCAGGAAACTGCTTAAAAACCTCCTAAGAAAAAACTTTATAACTTAACACAGGAAGAAAGAAAAGCATTGCTTGAGCTAGGCAATGATAAATCCAGGCGTGTAATGAAGGCCGACAAGGGAGGAGGTATACTTGTGACTGATACCACTAGCTACAACCAAAAGATAGAGAACATGCTGGAGGATAACAGATTTTATGAGTTATTTGCTATGAATGACATAAAAAGAGCATATGATTTATGGAACACTAATCTCACCACATTATAGAAAGAAAAACTTATCACTGAAAATCTTTATAATTATTTATGGAGCCCATGCCCACGTTTACCTTACTTTTTTGGAATACCAAAGCCACACAAGAACAGAGAAGACCCACCTTATAGACCGGTGGTAGCAAGTGGAGGTTCCCTTACTGAAGCCACAGCCATTTACCTTGATTACTTGCTGAAACCTCTAGCAGAAACAAATAAGTCATACATAAGAGATTCAATGGATTTTTTGAAGAAAATAAAAAACATTACAGTGGAAGCTGACAGTATTTTGGTAGCTATTGATGTGGAATCCTTGTACACAGTGCTCCCTCACAATTACTGTATAACAGCAGCTATGGAGTCTTTTAAGAAACATAATCAGGGTACACAGGCACAACTGCAAAAGTTAAGCAAGCTCATTAATCTTGTACGGGACTTCAATTTCTTTACTTTCAATGGCAAACACTACAAACAAAAAACTGGTATAGCAATGGGGGCTGCCATGGCTCCCAGCATAGCTAACATAGCCCTGGGCAAATGGGAGGAGGACTTTGTGTTAAACAACACAGATTACATGCAGCATATCACATGCTATTTACGTTTTATTGTCAATGTCTTTATTGTGTGGGAAGGTGACACCTTGCAGCTTGGAAATTTTATCACTTACCTCAATCAAACAACCCCCTTCCTGAAGTTTACCTCTTCCCATAGCTGTACTTCAACCACTTTCTTATTTATGCAGATTTCCAAGGACACCAACAATAACAGAATCACCACTGATCTATTCAGAAAACCAACGAGGGTTAACTTATTACTCCACAGTAAAAGTCTACATCCTACAAAAACCAAGTATAATGTAGTGAAATCCCAAGGCTATAGATTAGCTCGAATTACCACAGAGATGGAACCATTTTTGAGAAACCTGAACAACTTAGAGAATGATTTTCTAGTAAGAGGCTATGAAAGTCAGAAGTTAAAAAACATCCTGGAACCCATTATAGAACTGAAAAGGACTGAAGCACCTTCACTCAACCTCCCCAGTAGAAAAATGTTAAGTAATTCCACAGAGAATAACAAATGCAAAAATAGCTGCATCCTGACATACACTTTGGATTATCACAGTATCAAAAATATTATTGAAGAAAACTGGGACATTGTCACAGGAAACCCTTTTCTGATTAACATCTTAGGTGAAGCCCCATCATGTGTTTATAGGAAGGCCAGGAATATTAGAAGTTTTGTTGAATTTAAACCTAGACCATGTGAGAAAAGCACTAAAAGATGTGAAACTAATTGTACATTTTGTATATTTATACAGCAAGGTGATCGTTTTTATTGCCCTTATTTAAAGAAGATCATTAAAACCAGTGCAGGAGGTGACTGTAACACTAAAAAAATAATTTACAGGGCACAGTGCAATGAATGTGATGCATTCTATGTGAGCAAGACTGTAAATAAACTCAAGCGGAGGATTTCATGTCATCTGTCAGAAATCCGCACTGGATGTAAAAATAATGCACTAGCCAAACACATTTCTCTTCATAAAAGACACACAGGTTTTAAGTTCCAGATCCTGGATCGCATAGACATGGGTGATCTTGAAGGAGACATCCTGAATATTCTGGAGAAACATGAACTCATGTGGCAATTAAAGCTGAACTCTTTTAGAAAGCCTGGACTAAACTACTACTATTCAATTAAAAGTGCACTGGAACTTAGAAAATTGCCACTTTGTTTACATGACTAATTGTATTTTATTTTATTTTTTTTTTTTTCTACAAATTGGTTTTAAATACCATTTTAAATTATTTGAAATTTAAGTGTATATTTTGTTTCCATCATCATACATACATTTTGTCTTATTTTTATTTTTTTCTGGTTCTCTTTTTTCCACTTTATTCAAAATGATGGTAATAACAATACTAACTAATTATACAATTATATAGGTTTTTAGGGTTCTTGTACACAGACCTGAAAAAGTCTAGAAGGACGAAAGCGATCTTTGTTAACAATAGGTTATGAAAATAGAAACTGATTTTTACATGCAAAATTTATATGTATATATTTGTATATAATTTTTGATCGCAAAATGAGCTAAGGTTGATATATTTCCAGCCATGTAGTATATTGCCTTGGATATAATCACAGACTTAATAATCTACTTAATAATTTGGTTAAATAAGCTGTACCATTCAAGTACATTAGGGCTATATATTATTATGACAGCTACTAGGTAGGGCAGGACCAGCTCGAATGTCACACTGATGGGGGAAGGAACGTGAATTTAACATGTGTACCAATAACACTTTGTTTTACAGCACAATAAACCACTCCCATGCCTGATAAAAAGTATATATATATATATATATATATATATATATTTAGAAAGCTTGTGAGGAAATTATTACTCTATTTTTGTTTTACTTGGATCGCTGGTCTGTGTACTTAATAAAGGATTTTCGACAGAAAACAGATGGCCTGCCTTGCTTGGATTACTTTCGAATACTTAGTAATGCTGTAGAATTATATATTTTCTATTATTACTTTTTGACTTGACGAGTTTACATTCGCTACTTCTACTACTATTGTCTGATCTGATTAATATACAGTGATTAACTAGAAATATATGGATTGAAAATCTTCCACACAGAGAAGTTTCTTACACTGTTTTGTTTTTAGGCCCACTACACTTTAGTGGGTTGTTTTGAGACTTCAGGGATACCACGGAGATTACTTGTAAATAATGATATATCATACCTATCCACCTCTTACTGCATTACATCAGGACAATGCCTGACATACTTGGGGACAGAGGACCAAACACAGGGGGAGTGTTGACATATTGCTGTCATAAACTGAGAAAGTAGCTGGTGTAACAGGGTTTGTTGTAACATATCTGTTCTGATGGATATGAAGTCAGAAACACAAATAGATGTTACCATTTACTGACTGCAAGCCTCAGAGTATGATACTGATTTTCCAAAGACTAAACATGTGTGATTAACACACCAAACATAAGTGTCCAAACTCTGGCAGTCTGTGGATAGTCCTACAGTTGTGAGTTATGTCAACCATATAACACTGTCAGACTTAAACTCACGCAGAAAAGCCATGTCCACACAAACCCTGTTATACTAGCATTAATTAAACTTTATAACAGCAATACTTACATTCTGTCTCTATGTCTAGGACATTCTCCCCATGTTTGTTTGGCTGTCTTCACAGTCTTTGTTGTAAGAGGTATTTCCAAACAACCTCTGTGATGCTGTTGTTGACACACCTCCATAAAGGTCACCTCACAGAAAAGTTAAAGGGCCAATGACCACATGAAGTACTCAGTTATAGGAGTGTGTTCCCATGCTATTGGCTATAGGAATGATACCACAGCTGTTCTGCATGCAATTAGCAAGTTGGGGACTCCAATTGGTGCACAGGCCACCAGCTGCTCATGAGCATTATACAAAAGGCTAGCTGCTGCCTATGCAAAACAGATGTATACCCTACATCTGGGAGAAACAGAGAGAGAGAAAGAGAGAGAGACACAGGTAGATACATTGGGATCTAGATCCAGATTCATATCCAAGGCAGCCGGCTAGTCATCTATCCATCCACACCTTGCAAAAAAAAAAAAGGTAGGTCAAACAAGTAATCATGTAATGGAATGTAGTAGGGGGTATGTAATAGTGGTAAATATGAAGTTCAACAAATATGTCTCAACAACACTTGCTGTACTGATATATTGATGATCATAACCTATAGCCATAGCATCTGCGTCTGTCTGCAGTGACATAGATTACAGCTCGGACCCCTGAGCCACCCCAGGAAAGGATGGCTCACATATGGCTATTACTGGAGTGTGTATTGAACAATACTGACCGTGACACTGCTAGGCCAGCTACTGGGATGTCATTGATATCTATATAGTAATTGTGAATACAAATATGATATACATGTTTGTCTCAGAAATGTGAGGGACCTGTACAGGGTATATGCATAGTGAAATACTGTTGCAGCTGTGTATGTTCAACTGCATGTGATATACTGAACTCACACCATTCAACTGTCCAGTGTTATGCACACTGACCATATGTGTGCCTTATATTTGTACTCATTTACTCAAAGAGTTGTGTTATGTCTGGAAAATAATTAGCAACCTGTGAACACCGACATTGCAACATTACATCCCCTACTCTTTCTTTTGGCTGTTACCGCTAGGAGTTGCCACAGCAGATGATCTGTCTCCATGTCTTCCTGTCCTCTGCATCCTGCTCTGTCACACCAACCACCTGCATGTCTGCTATCACCACAACCATACACCTTATCTTAGGCCTTCCTCTTTTCCTCTTACCTGGCAGCCTCATCCTTTCACAAATCAACTACCCAAACATAGACTGGGAGCATTACTCAAGCCCCAGCACCTTAGCCCAAAGGTTCCTGGAATTTATAAACTCAAATGCTATGGAACAACTAGTCACCACTCCCACAAGAGGGGAAAACATACTAGACCTGATCATTACCAACATGGGGACTCTATGCTCCATACCAGAAGTATATCCCTCATTGGTAAGATCAGACCATAAATTAATTTCACTGGATATCCACATCCCGACCCCACCCCCATCCCAGAAAACCACAGTGAAAAACATCTCAAAAGCGAACTTCACACTTCTCAAAACCAAAGTGGAATCCTTCAAGGCCCCAGGGCCAGTGGAAACTATGGCCCAAACTGCAGAATCCTATATAAACGCATTCTACGGACATCTCCAGGAATGCATGGATCATGCTATCCCAAACAAAATCAAGACTCAATCATCCAAAGGCAGGCGTCCAGTCTGGTGGACCCCAGCCATAAATAAACTGTACAACAGAAGGAGGAAGCTACTACATGATAGAGCAAAATCCCTAAAAGGGAAGGCATCTCTGATCAGTACTAGCAAAAAATTACGATCCCTCATAAAATCCTCCAAGGCCAGCTTTGAGAGAAAAATTGCACAGGACACTAAAGACAATCATAAGGCTTTTTTCAGTTATTTTAGGAACCTGTGATGCAACTCCCAGACTTGTTCTGAGTTGATTCTAAATGACAAAAAATACACTGAACCCACAGACATCACCAATATCCTGGCAGACAGGTTCAGTGCAAACTTCCCCCCCCCCCAAAAGAGCAAGTATCTATCCCGGCAGAGTGCAGCCTCCCAAACATCTCTGATGCTCAGGTGAAGGCCGCCCTCTCCAATGCAAAAAACACTACTTCCATGGGACCAGATGGCGTCCTGGGTTGCGTCCTACATGAACTCCAAGAAGAACTAATCCATCAAGTAAAACTGCTGTACAATCTCAGCCTCACTACAGGCTATGTGCCCAAAGAATGGCGTACAGCAACAGTGGTCCCACTCCACAAAGGTAGCATCTCTACGGACCCTGGAAACCATTGCCCCATAAGCCTGACTAGCCTAGTCTGTAAGGCTATGGAGAGGATCATCATGGAACTCATAAACAAAGACATTGGGGACCTACAGACACTAGATCCTACCCAATTTGGCTTCGTCAAGGGCAGATCCTGCCTTTTGAACCTGGTTGACTTCTTCGAAACAGTCACCAAGGCCATAGATGAAGGGAAGGTAGTCCACACAGCCTATTTGGACCTTGCAAAGGCATTTGACACAATACCCCACTCGGGCATCATAGATAAGCTATCCAGCCTAAATATAAACCCCTATGTCACAAGATGGGTCGCAAACTGGCTCAAAGACAGAACCCACAGAGTCAGAGTTGCTGGAGCCATGTCAGACTTGAAACCGGTCACAAGTGGCATCCCACAAGGTTCTGTCCTGGGACCTCTCTTGTTCGGTATTTACTTTTCTGAGGTACAGGCCAACGTGGGAGGACTATGGATCACCAAGCTCGCAGATGACTGCAAACTGGGCGCCATAATCGACTCTCCAGCTGACACAAACATCCTTCAAAAAGGTCTCGCAGAGATGGATAGCTGGTGCCAGAGCCATGGTCTAAAGCTAAATGACAAAAAGTTTATAGTCATACCCTTTGGCACAAACAATGTGCCCACAAATTACCACATAGGTGGTAACCCATTAAGTACAGAGAAAGTAATTAGGGATCTGGGGACCCAAGTTGATAGCAATCTCTCCTTTGACAACCACATTGCCAAAGTGGTTAGAAAGACCTTCTACATAGCCCACCTCATCATGAAAGGATTCACATCTAGATCAAGAGAGGTAATCGTGCCCCTTTATTCATCCCTCATCAGGCCCATCATAGAATACAATGCCCCCTTTGGGATGTACCTTACCCGACACCTGCAGCAATTAGAAAGACCCCAAAAGTACCTCACCAGGAGGAACAAGGGACTCAAACAGATGCCATATGCTGCTTGGTTAAAAAAACTCCAGCTCTACTCAGTTGCATACCGCCTACTTCGAGGCGATCTATGCCTGAAATATAAAGCTATGTCCAACCCAGAATTAATGGGCATGCTCCACCTCAGTAAATCTAAATCCCTTAGAGCCACGCGCTCGAGGGACTTGAACCTCAGCACAGAAATAAACAGAACATGCTGGAGGGACAGATTCATTCTGGAGCATTTCTCCCCGGGCCTCCACTGAAAACAGGATCCGTGGAACTTAGTCGGACTTTCCTGGTCAACAAATGTTAAATAAATAAATAATAATAAAAAAAAAATAACCCAGAGGCTCCCTTCACTCTGGAATAGAATTCCAATTCATGTTAGGCAGAGCACCTCACTGACTCTCTTCAAGAAGAATCTTGATGAGTGGATGGGGGATCGTAGGTTTGTCCTGGGGATTACTTCCGTGTCACTATTAGACAGAGGCACAGTAAACTAAACTTTAAAAAGGGCACAGTATACTCAAATCAAGGGGTGGCGTAAGCCAAACACAATCAGTCTAGGCTTATAAATGCCCCAGGGCAGATAGCCTAGTATGAACCTATGAACCTATGAACCTATGAACCTAAATATACTCAGTATACCTACTCATCACATGTCCAAACCAACATAATCCTACCACTCTCTGGCTTTGTCCCCAACCCGTCCAACCTAGACTGACCCCCTAACATACATGTTCCTAATCCTGTCCACCCTCATCACACACAGTGCAAATCTTAATGTCATTAACTCTGCTATGTCCAGCTCTGACTCCTGCTTATTATTTCAATGCCACTGTCTACAACCCATATAACATAACTGGTCTCACTACCCTATTGTAGAGCTTCCCTATCATTCTTAATGGTAGCCATCTGTCATGCTCACTCCTGACACTCCTCTTCACCACCCACATCCTGCCTATACTCTACTCTTCACCTCTCCCCCACACTCCCATTACTCTGAACTGTTGTTCTTAAGTATTTAAACTTATCCACCTTTGCAAACTGTACTCTGTGCATCCTCACCATTCCTTTATCCTCCCTCCCATTCACAGACATATATTCTGTCTTAGTCCTGCAGCCCATCATCCCCCACTCTCTAGACAATAACTCCACATCTCCAGGGTCTGCACAACCTGTTCCCTACTCCCACTACAGACCACAATGTCATCTGCAAACAGCACAGTCAACAGGGACCCCTGTCTTATCATGTCTGTCAACCTGTCCATCACCACTGCAAATAAGAAAGGACTCTGAGCTGATCCCTGATGTACTCCCACCTCCACCTTAAATGCACCTGTCACTCCCAATGCAGAACTCACTGCTGTCACACTAGCCTTTTACATATCCTGTAGCATTCTTATGGATTCCTCCACCACTCCTAACCTCCCCATAGAATACAACAACTCCTCTCTAGGCATCCTGTCATATGCTGTCTCTAATTCCTCAAAGACACAATGCAGCTACTTCTGACCTTCTCTGTACATCTCCATCAACATCTCAGAGCAAACATCGCATCTGTACTGATCTTTCCTGGCATGAAACCATATGTCTGATCAGTAATAATCACCACCCTTCATAACCTAGCTTCCACCACCTTTACCATTACCTCATGCTGTGACTGATCAATGATATCTCTCTGTAGTTACTACAGCTCTGCACACTACCATTATTCTCATAAGCAGTACCAAAACACATTTTTCCACTCCTCATGCATCCTCTCACTTTCCAAGATTACACTAAACAATCTGGTTGAAAAGACCACTGCCATTTCTCTGAAACACCTCCATGAGTCTACAGGTATGTCATCAGGACCAACAGCCTTTCCATTCTTAAACCTTTTCATAGCTATGCCTACTTCCTCCTTGATAATCTGTTGCACTTCCTGATTCACCATACCCACATCAGTCAACCTCATCTCTCTCTCTCTCATTCTCCTCATGCAACAGCCCATCAAAGTAATGTTTCCATCTGCTGTACACAATCTCCTCACTTGTGAGTATGTTTCCCCTTTATCCTTTATCACCCTTATTTGCTGCACATCCTTCCTAGCTATGTGCCTCTGTCTAGCCATTTGGTACAGGTCCTAGTCTCCATTTTTGGTGTCCAACATTACATACAACCATTTAGTCGCCCCATCCTTAGCCTTTGCTACCACTCTCTTTGTCATGCACCCCATCCCCTTATACCTCTATCTACTTTTTTTCATCTGTCTGACAATCCCACTTCTCCTTTGAGAACCTCTTTCTCTGTAAAATCCCCTGTACTTACTAATTGCACCAACAGGTCTCCTTGTCCTCCTTCCTCTGTCCAGATGTCACACCAAGCCCCGTTCTACTCATCTCTCTTACTAGCTCAGATATATTTAACTAAATATGTGGTAACTCTTCACTGCCACCCACTGCTTGTCGTAACTCTTCCCTGAACTCAACCTCACAGTCACCATTTGTCAGTACCCACCATTTCATCCGTGGTGCTGCCCTCACACTCCTCATCCTCTTCATGATCACCAACAACATCCCACAGGCCAACATTCCATGCTGCCTAACTAAAATTTCCCCTGATAACAGTTTACAGTTTCCAGTCCCCTTCAAACAGGCCCACCTACATTGGGGATAATCCCCCTGTGTGCATCTTCCTCCACTCTTGTATGTCACCCTATGCCCCTTGGTCTTGTAAAAATATGTATTCACCACAGCCATGTCTAACCTCTTTTGCAAACTCCAACATCATCTCACCTTCTGCATTCGTTTGCTTAACAACATACTTGCCTATCACTTCTGCATCCCCTTTGTCCCCGTCATCAACTTGCCTATTGAAATCTGCCCCAGTCACCACTCTCTCACCCTTGGGTACAGTAATCACCACTTCACCCAACCAATCCAAAGTACATCACTCTCATCCCTCACACAAACAACTAGTGGAGCATATGCACTAACAACTGTCATCATTACACCACTGATTCCCAGCCGCATAAACCTTGCTCTACCCAACACTCCTACCCTTGCCAAACACACTCTTGGCATAATGCTCCATTAGGTTAACACCTACACCTACACCATTTCCCCTCACATACACATCATGTTAGAACTATTTCTACCTGAGAATGATGCACACAGCCATAACCCCCTTCCATCTGGTCTGTGAAACACACAATACATCCACCTTTCATCTGTCCATCATATCAACTAGCTCAGTAGCAATACCAGCCATACATGCAACAGTAAAAGTTCCCAGAACTCACTACCACAATCCTAGCCTTTCCCTTCTCTGCCTGCCATAGGAACATTGCACATCCTCCAGGGTATAACTGTGAATGCAAAGGCTACCCAACTATCAAATGACATACGTGTGTTACAGCAATATTGAGACAGTGTCACTAATGTTGGCCCATATTCCACCATGTATGTGTGGCATCCTCCAGATGTTCTGCCCTACTACATTGACAGGAATTACTGAGCAATAAAAGTGTTATGACATTGTGGCATACTGACATAGAACAGACATGTATAGCATTTACTAGCTGTGCAGAAGTATGCATGTATGGGTAGGTGTACCTGACTGCCTCATAACACCTGACATGGGATACAAAACATCATGTAAATGAGCTGTACATATCGTACATGTGTAATCTTACTGTCTGTGCATACAACAGAGTTACACTTCTACAGCTAATTTGCAATGCCCTGACACAGACATGGGTACTAGCATAAGCAGGAGTATCATGTAGACATTTTAGAGCTGTCCAACTGTGTTATGAATTTGTGTCCATGCCTACTACAAACAGTTATATGACCACTCACTTTGCAGTACGGCCTCATCAATACCTTACTTGTACAACCTGTCTCCACCAAAGTAGAGTAAACCCGTTTGCTGGACAGCAGTAATGCACAAAGCACATAATGGGATGCTATAGTGGCTGTACAGGGAAAAGTAGGAGAAGGCACCAACTGGCCAGCATGTCACCCTTTCTCTGAATGACCATAGTAGGTCACAGGTGGATTACTGTAAGGCTGACTATGAATACAAATCGGATACATTCACTGAAGGCAACCAAATGCCATCTTCACATATGTCTGCAGTCTCAGAGGCAACAATCCAACACATCCTGTAATGGAGATCAATCACAGCACATACACACACACCATAGCTACAGCCAACCTGCTGCAGATACGTTTAAGCCAAACATCACCTTCCTGCCTCAACATCAGTATAGGTGGATATGCACACCACATGCACCCATACCCTCACTATCATGGATCAGGTGCAAACTGCCTACTTAAATGTAAAAATAGCAAGTCCCCTTGGGGACTGATAACACTCCTGTCTACATCCTTCAAGAACCCAGACATATGATTCCAGCTCCATTACACACTGTATGCAAGCCAAGCCTGAACAGCATTGACATCCCATCTGCAAGGAACATGGACAGTCACCACTCTACACAAACGTGAATGGTTGTTTATGAAATGTACTGGCCCTCAATGGGGGGAACATGATACAACAGGACCAGGAGTATATTGCATGTTCATACAGTGATGCTGGGTATGGGATATGATGTGTTTCTATGTAGTGGCTACTGATACTCATTGGTCATGTGCTCTCTCTGTAAAGAACTCTGGGCAATATCTGTGGTCCTGGGATGTGTTTCCCTGTCTATGTCTTTCAGGTGTCATGCAACGCCAGCTGCTCTTTTCGGCACAGGAGACTGCAGCCATAACTGAGGCCATCCTGCAGAACTATGACATCCTCTTCAGTGAGGGTCACCAACATCAGCGGGAGATGACTGCCCTATGGGATGATATAATCCAAAGAGTCAACACCTTGGGCCACCATGGATGCATGTACAATCAGGTCAGGCACAGAGCGACTGACCTGATTCGGTGTGCCTGGCAAAGGGCTGCTGCCATAGTGAGGAACCGTGCCACTCCTGGTGAGGGGGTCAGCCAGACAGGCCCCACTTATGGCAATGGAGGAGCTCCTTACCAACCTTAGGGTAGCCCCTACATGACCATCTACACAGGAAATAGTCGTGGAGGTGGGTGGCACCCAGGCAACAGGTGAGGAACGTTCAGGTAAGGAAACCATGTACATTAATGTACTGAGGTAACATTATAACTGTGTTCTATAGAGTCTTTAGATGCATATGTCAGTGCAAAATAGATTGGTGGGCTTTAGTAATGCATGCAAGTGCACATCTATGGTGAAAGACAGCGAATTGTGTAATATCATAGTTTATACTGCACCTGTGCATAAATGTAGCATTCATTTTGGACCAATGCCTATTGTGAATCTGTTGACAATACCTCTCCCTCCCTGCTACCTAGGTCCCTCTCGTCTACATGAGGTGCAGCAGCCTGAAGCCGGTGAGTATGAGATTTTACTGTTGTGGCTCACCACTAGCTCAGGCATGTTAAGGTCATGCATGTGACCATGAACACAACTGTTACACTCAGCAGCCACTTGCCAATATCTGCATAATCACTTGGGCTGGGGTTCACTGCATAATATCACAGTGGATATCACAGAGGCCTATTTGCATGAGATGTCACATATCTGTAGCATACCTCACAAACCTGTTATTGCAAGGCATCTGGATAAAGATTGCCAAAATGTGTGGATAAAGGGAAAAGAGTGGGGGCATATTGTATACATTAGTGTTATACAGTGCATATAAAGGTGTACACACCGTTAGAATGCCAGGTATTTGTGATATATGACAATGTCAGCACAATACACAACACCAAATCCATCCAACCTTTCATGTGACCTATAATCTGTACAATGCAATTGTGAAACAAACAAATCTGTTATGGGAACAAGTATGTGACATGAAAATTGTCCAAGAAGTTAGATGCATATGTGTGCACAGGATAAAGCTCATACTGTGGTGTAGCAGCGTTTGATAAAACCACAGCAGTACATCATATTAGATACACACCTGCCATCAATTATGGACCCTTGGATTAACTGAAAATAACAGTCAACTCATATACCAAGAAAATCCTAACATAGACCCACAGTTGCCTGCTACAGCAAAAGCCATGGTTCACATAGATCTTAACATGCTGCAAAGGGATCACATTTTATAAAGGTATCAGCCTGGAGAAGGCTACAGAAACATACCAACAGCATTGCATATGCAATGGAACACAGGGCAGATAGTCATCAAAAGCTGTTCAAGATATGGTGCAACAGTGACATTATGAAGAAGTGGACATCCCTACATGTATGCTGAGAATACAATACCAAAAATGTCCGGGGAAGCTGCCAGGAGCCCTACAGCAACACTGAAGGAGTTTCAGACATCTCTGCCAAGTACTTGGTGTGTACTACATGTGACAATCTTCCACGGTCTCCACATAGGTCTTGCCTATAGGGAGTGTTTAGAAGATGGCAGCTGTTCCTCACAACAAGCAACATCTAGTCCTGGGTAACATCTGGACAACAATACATCAGCTTTTCCAAAAGCATGCTTGGAAATGTGTTAATGTGTTATGCAACCAAGGTTAAACTCTCTTTGTCCACAATTCGGACATGTTAGTTTGGACCAATAACAGCACTGCACAACAGCAGAACAACACTACCCACACAGTGAAGGGTAATGGCAGTGTCCTATTTTGGATTTTCTGTTCACAAGTTTGAACTGGGGCTGTAGCTGATTTGGAGTGTATTATGACCGGTTTCAAACACTGGTCCCTTGTGGCTATAATCCTTCTGGTGTCTGCCACATAGCTGTGTATGGGGAGGAATTCCAAAATTCCATACAACAATGGCCCACATCTTACATTAAACTGAACAAAAGGATGACTTCACAAGAACACAATCAACAGTTTGCAGTGGCCAATCCTGAGTCCACTCCTGAATACAATACACAATATGTGTGGTGACCTGACAAGCACTGTGCACAGGAGATGGCCTTGCAATCTGACAGATTTGGAGGTGATTTGCAAGGGAGAGTGTGCAAACGTTGCTATGTCAAGATGTGCCATGCTGATACACACCTTCCCAAGAGGACTGAATGCTGTGATGAGATCAACAGGTGCTTTACCAAAGTATCAGTTTACTGGTGTGCACCCCCATGCAACCTGGCTATTGTACTGATATCATTTACAATATTTTACCCCTACCTGATGTGTATGTTCTTCAGCTGGAGTGCCCAGGTTATATGTCATACACAATGGTGGAAATGTTATGGCAATATCACTGGCATCTCGTGTGATCTGTCACAAAATCCTCTCATGTTAAAAAGGGTTTGTACACTTACTATATCCACTGTAAGCTTGGGAAGTTGTTTGAGCAACCACCCTTGTTTTCACATACATGTACTGCAGGTTATGACATCTGCAAGTCAAAGTATGACATTAAGTAGGCTCACCAATCCACTGGTCAAACCAGTAATGTATCAGACAAGCATAGGAGGTATGAGCAGCAGACAAGAAATATGACCCACATATCTAGATATTCCTGGAAACTCTGTACAGTTGGTAGGTATGTTCTGTAGGTTTAGCCACAGTGCTATACAGGTGAACAGCAGTAATGATTACATGGGGGCACTGTGTTCTAGGTGAAGGCTCACCACTATCTAAAAACACTCACATATCCCAGTGGTGTAATTTAGTAGTAACAGTAAGTTGAAAGGTATGCACTGCATGATATTGAGGGCCTGTCCAGAGTGTGTCTGTTTCTGTCTGAGTGTGTGTCATGACTGTCATCCGTTGCCTAATGTGAGGTCTGTGGAATGCCTCTAGGACACCTCACATGCATGTGTGAGCGAGTGTGTGAGTGTGTGTGTGTGTGTGTGTGTGTGTGTGTGTGTGTGTGTGTGTGTGTGTGTGTACCAGCAAACCTTATAGTGCCGATAGTAATGTACATATGCTGTCTTTTCCTCATAAGTGGACATGGTGGTCGCAGTCCTTCCCACTGTGTAAGTGATGTTAGTTTGTTTGGTGACTCTGACCATGATGACACACATAGTGAGGCACAGGTGGGATTGTCAGGGGCTGCAGCTGTGTCTTGGTTGGCATCCCTCCTTTGTCAACCCCATTCCCCACATACAGTCACAATGTCCACACATTCCTCATCACCAGTGGCCACAGTTGAAGGACAGCTGGGTGCTGGCACAGAACATGCAAGTGTGGTGACTATGGCAAGTGAGCGCCCAGGCACTAGCCATAGCCAGAGTGCTGGCAAGGTCTCACACAGGCAGGCAGGGGTGCTCAGAGGAGGATAGCTGCCCATCCAGCCCATGTTGAAAGACCACTGCTGCAGTTACCAGGTGCATGTTTCAGGCCATAATGGATCCACAAGCATGTAATGAATGTTACACCAGACAAGTGCGCAGGCCGGTGGAAGAACATCTTCCTGGTGTCTGTGGCAATTTGCCTGAAATTATTGCTGTCAGGTGTGAGGGCAATTAGATTGCGGATAGATGGTGGAGTCAGGTCATGGCACTCCTCCACACTGATATGTGCTCAAATGTTTGGTAGAGGGGAGGCAGCAGCCACGTGGACATAGCTCAGCACCACAATCAGCTGGGGGTCCACATGGCCATGCACCATCACGCTGCCGTAGGGGCAGTAACACCAGCACTGCTGAGGGGGGGGTGCTGTCCACGCCATGATGTGGCAGGCCATGGGTATGTGGTCCTGGCCAGTCCCAAGAGAAATGCAGATCCAGCAGACATCTGTCACCATCAGGGAGCAGTACTGTCTCTGGCCTTGTCCCTGGTGGTGCCAGTGACACCCCTGGCAGGTCCAGTTCCTGTGTCCATGGCCGGAGATGGTGAACTGTACACCCTGCCATGTATGGCCCACAGCTGTCCAAAATACATCAGTGTAGGGAAGCCACGTGGCTTGACTGTGTGCATGCAGACACACACACATCACAATCAGAAAAAGGTCACCTCCACACACATGAGCCACACCTGCTCAGGTCATGTTAGTCCCACACCCCAAACAAACACCCTTAATGTCAACTGAATGGCAAAGCCTAGGCCTCTGGCAAAACCACACAAAACCCTGTGCATATGATGAAACCTGTGCCAGATCCCTGCCATCAAAACCATTGATGCAGGGAAATGCAAATATGTGTCTGATGCACAGGGTGAACTTACTAAATTGTAGCTATGTAATGCTGTGTAAGGTGCTGTCATCTGGCATTTGTAAGGGGAACACATCAGAGTGTGTGTACAGTTTCTGCCATGATGCATTACTGCTATTAGTAATGCTGAGTGAATGTGTTCTCACATGCTGTATCCTGTGTTCTAGGTGTCTATGTGTCACCAGGATGTGACCCTGCAGCAAGACCAACGGGTATGGCAGTGTGGTAACACATCAACCATGTCATAGCCAAGGTACAGCTGTATCTGCACTGATTTCCCAGGACTGTATAACAGTGATTGCATATGCCTCACAGCTTATGGGGCTGAGGGTTTTATATAGGTATATGGTGATTGACATCATCTGTCGTAGAGTGGAGAATGGTAAGTGTAGTGGGTTTGCTAATAACGACACCGCCAGAGGATATTCATCAACCAAACGCACTGAGATTACTATTCACATGCACACACATACATACACACACACACACACACACACACACACACACACACACACACACACACACACACACACACACACACACACACATGCACAGGGTCCCCATCAAGTTGTGGCACCACAGTGTTATGCAGTTATGGCTGCTGGCACAGAATTACTAGTGTGAGGAGTGTAACAAGGTACCTGTATGGTGAAGAACATCACGTGTCCTTGTGAGGAATGGCAATGGTGGGTGTAGTGGGTATGACAGTGTCATAATAGTCTGTCACATACAAGTTTACATGCTGACAACCACTGATATACACACCAATGCACACACACACACACACACACACACACTCACACACACACACACACACACACATTTGTCAGTACTGAGATCCATAGGTTCATAGATTCATAGGTGAAG
>NC_056740.1:239412007-239424507 GCF_019279795.1 Protopterus annectens | reverse complement strand
TGGGCAACTGCTTCCATACCTGGCTAAATGTGATTCTATCATTAAAGATAGCTTTGATTTATTACAGAAATTAAGGGGATGGATGGATAAAGAAAAAGCTTCTTTAGTTAACAATAAGCATCTTTTAGTTTCTTTGGACATTGTATCACTCTTCACTGTTATTCCTAATGATATAGGCCTGGAGCTTTTAAGAGAATTGTTGTGGACACATACATGTGATAATCCCAACAAAGTTGAAATTATCTGCAGCCTTATGGATGTTACATTGAAAAACAACATCTTCCTTTTTAATGACTCCACATATTTACAACTTACAGGGGTGGCTATGGGTACCTCTGTAGCCAATACTTATGCCAACCTGATACTCTATCAGTGGGAAAGAACGCATTTGTTTGGTGATGGGAACCCATTTAAAAGTAATATCACATTTTTCAACGCTTTGTAGATGACTGCCTCCTACTTTGGAAAGGTAGCCATGAGGATCTTGAAAAATTTCTGGAATATCTAAACTCTGCATCTACTTTTCTAAAGTTTAAGATGACAGTATCTGAAACTTCTATTACATTTTGGATTTGAAGTTAGATCTTGCTGGAGATACACTACAAACTAGTATCTTTAGGAAAGAAGTTTGTTCAGGTAGATACACTTATGCCACAAGCATGCATGCACCTCACATATTTAGAAGTACTGTTAAATCTCAATTCTGCAGACTCAGTAGGCTTAATACTGATGATGACTGCTTTGAAGTACAATTAAATGAGATGGTTAATGATTTCTTGCTTAGTGGGTATGATAGATCTCTACTTTATGAACAGGTCATTAAGATTAGGGAAGATAGGTGGACTTTATTTAAACCAGTTTTGTATGAGGATGTTGTTAGTATTGACTCTAGGTGCAAACAAACATCTGTAGCACCTATTAGATATGTAACTACATATAATTTAAGGACACCCGCTGTTAGAAAAATTATATCTGATAATTGGGTCATCTTGATGGCATCAGATGAAGTAAGAAGTTTATTGGGACCTAAACCCAATTTCTCTTATAAGAATATGAGGACCCTTAAGAGTTCACTATGCTACAAGGACTTTGAGAGGACTACACCTATATCTACTATAGTGAAATATGGTACTCACAAATGTCACAACTGTTCTTGTTGTGATGACATTTGTAGTACAGAAAATGATACGTTTGTGCATCCTATCAATGGTAGGACATTTAGTTTTAGAGTAGCAGGTACATGTATTACTACCCATGTGATTTACTTGGCTACCTGCCAGGCATGTAATGCTTTCTATGTAGGCAAAACTACCCGCAGGCTTAAGGACAGGATGACTGAACATAAGTCAGAAATTAGGAGATGCTATGACAGGAATGCACTATTCAAACATATAGAGGAATTTGGTCAGCAGCATTTTTTAGGTTTAGAATTATTGACCACGTTACACCTACACCTAGGGGAGGGGATCTAAATAATCACTTAGAAATTAAAGAATATGAATGGATCTTGAGACTTATGAGTGATTCAAAACCAGGCTTGAATAGCCAAGTCAGTCTCAAACCTATTTTAGTTAAATTAAGTAGAGCTAATCTCTCTTAGCCTGAAGTTTTATCTAAATATATATTTTTAAAGTTTTATTAAAGTATTTCAAGTTTTTGTATTAAGTTTTTTAAAAAAGTTTTTTTTTTTAAATGTTTCTTTAAAATGTTTTTGTGATTTGGATGACATATCATGTGATTTTGGCTGCATGTCATGTGATATATTTGGACCTATATATAAAGAGCTGGTTCTATGCATTGTTTTGTATTGAGAAAGGATTGTATCCGAAAGCTTTACTTATATAAAGTGTTTATCCAGTGGTTTCCTGCCTTGTTCTTTGCATTTTGGTTCCTGGCGTTTATTTTCTTCAACTTCTAAGGTGAATGCCATCTGCAGAACTGCTAAAGTAGGGTGATGAGATGTGTACTGAGTGTAAATGGGGCCAAACTCTTTAAGCTACAAACACACACACACACACACACACACACACACACACACACACACACACGCGCACACACACACAATTACATTTACCAGGACTGAAATTAGAACTCCTACATAACTGGTTATTTATAATAGAGTTTTCCGCAGTTACCTCATGTGCCACAGAGCTTATAAGGCTCAGGATTGTTGTCAGGTACTTCTAAGGTGAATGACAGCTGTAAGACTGCTAAAGTAGGGCAATGAGATGTGTCCTGGGTGGTAATGGGGCCAAAATCTTTAAGCTACAAACAGACACACACACACACACACACACACACACTGGCCCGTACTGAGATTAGAGCCTATACCTATGTATGTATTGCTACTAGAGTGTTAAAAACAAACGATAGAACCAAAAAACCACGACACTGAAACACCAAAAATGAGTAAACCACTTTCTCCTGCAGAGGCAATAATTCCAATAGCGAAATGTAAAAAATTCCTTTTTATTCCACACGATACAAGGAGTTAATACAAGAAGATGACAAGCACTTTCGCCTGGTTCATTCCAGGCTTTATCAAGTCAAACAACCATACTGGTTGTAAGAAACTGTTTATATACTGTTGGTAATTAATCACATGATGTAATTAACACACTTGATTGTTTAAACCAACTGTTGGCTAAGCTGAGTGCATTGCAAAATGAATGGAATTGCTAAACATTCATTACAACTGTCATAAACTGTAAATCTAAACCAACTGTAATTAATAATGTAATAAAATAAAATACTAAAATACTATACACCACTTAAATGTTCAATAGTACAAAATAGAAATGTGCAGAGTAAATCATCAACTGAGTAAAATAATTGTGCAATGACCTTCAAGTAACATTACACAAGTCAAGTAAACAATGAATACGCATATCTTAAAACAAATGGCTCTACATTTAAAAACAGTGAATAGTGTAGGCGAACAGACCAGTGGATAAATGGCTATGCAGGTAAAAACTAATGTGCAAAGCGATAAGGTAAACAATGTATAAAACCTATATGTAACCAGGGATAGAAAACTGTGTGTAAGAGGGGGGGGGGGGTAAATATATAACCTAGCCCTGCGAAGCTTCAGCACTGAGCCTATACTGAGCATGCCATTAAGGCCTGGGGGTTTCCCTGCATCAAGTTTCAACTGCCAGATTAACTCTCTGAACTCGAGTTTGGATTCCCAATCTCCCCCTCTGATGTCTGGGTTAACCTGTTCAAGTATCATGAAACCAGCTTGAAATCGGGACATACGTTGGAATGCTTAAAGAAAGCGTTGCTCTCTTTTTTATTTTCAATTTCATATGTATGCTCATACAATCTTTTTCTAAATTCACGCTCCGTTTTGCCTACATAGAACCCTCCACATGTAGTGCAGCAGCCAATGTACACCACTCCCCTAGTACCACAAGTAAAGTGTCCAGTTGATTTTAAGTTAATGTGCCTTGCCTTTAAATAAATGTGGCTGTCATTTATAAGGAGGTGACATTGCTTACATGCACCACATCTGTAAGTGCCATGAGGTTGCTTCGGTTTTCCAAAAGATGTAAACTGTCTTCTCTCAAAATTCCTTTTAAATTTTGTCCTCTTTTCCTAACAAATCCAGGTTTGCTAGTAATAACACGCTTAAAATCATCGTTGCTTTGCAACACAAACCAATATTTGGATACAGTATTCTCTATCTGCGAGGACTTCTCAGAAAAAGTGTAAACAAATTGTGCTCCCTTTTCAATGGATTGAGTCCGTTGCTTTTTATAAGGGATATTGTACTCTCGTTACCTAATAAAGCTGGATAGGTGGACTCTCTCTTAGCAAGAATCTCATTAGTAAGAGTTTTAAGTACTTCATGTGGGTACCCCCTCTCAATAAACATACAACATAACTTGTTGGCTTCCTCAATGAAGTCCTCTAACCTACTACATATACGAGAAGCTCTAATTAATTGACCCTTAACTATACCTTTCTTTTGGTATAGAGGGTGTTGACTAGTAAAATGTAGCAGGGAATTTGAAAAAGTAGGTTTTCTATAAATCTTAGAATGTAGTTCTGAGGTATTAGGGTCCCTAAAAATAGTGACATCTAAGTAATGCATTTCACTGCCACTAATTTTGTGTGTAAGAACCAGGAAATTAGTAGTTGAATTTATGTATTGAAGAAAGGCTGTAAGTTGTTCACGTGTGCCCTCCCAGATGATACAAATATCATCCAGGTATCTGTGATAAAAGGTAATGGACTGTGCCCAGGTTGTTTTAAAGATGTATTTAAGTTCCCACATGTGCAACACTACGTTGGCATAAATGGATGCGCAGGCAGCACCCATCGCTACCCCCTTGAGTTGTTTAAAAAGTTCTCCGTTAAAGAACATGTAGTTGTTCTGCAGCACCATGCTCATCATTTCAGTTATTAAGTTGACAAAATTGTTACTTAAGTTAGTTTCATTCCTGAAAAAATCAGTAAACCACTCAAGGCCTGTTGAGTGGGGAATGCTGGGGAACAGTTCCTTTATGTCTACAGTGACCAATAAGGATGAAGCTGTGCATCTATCTTTGGGAAAGTTTTTAAGAAATTCCCAAGAATCCTTACACACGTGTATTAAAGCTGGGAGATATCGCTTAGTGATGTGATCAATAAATTTGGCGATTGGTTCTGTCACTCCACCGCCCAGAAACAATAGGTCTAAAGAGCAGGGGTCTGTACCCTTATGAATCTTGGGTATGCCAAAATCACCGGTGTTCTGGGTTTGTCTACTACCAAAAAATTGTACAGCCTTTCATTGATAACACCTTGCATTAAGTAGTCATAGAGAGAGTACTTTATCTTAGCTAGAGCTATGTTATGCTCATTACGAGAGGTTAGGCAATATTGGCTGTTGTCATGTAACATGTGGTGCATGCTTTCTTCATAATTAGCATCATACATAAGCACAACACCACCTCCCTTATCAGGCTTCATTACTCTAATCTTTTCTCTAGATAGCATCCTGATGTAGTTTAGCTCCTCTGGGCTGATATTAGTGTGCTCATAGTCAATAGTGTCCAAACATTTGCTACGTAACTCCTGCTCCACTAATTCTTCATACAGTCTAAGAGAAGGATGCATAGGGGGGTTAAAGGTACTTTTCCTATGTAATCCTGTGTGTTCCAACTCTTTGCCCTTAAAAAAGTGTTTCAAGTTCAAGCCTCTCGTGAATAACTTGAGTTCCACAAGTAAATTGGCTAAATCAACTTTCTTAGTGGGCACAAAATGAAAGCCTTTTATAAAAACATTGAAGGCTGTCATGTCAACTATGACCTCAGTGTAATTATATATAGTGAAATTGTGCAATGTAAAAAGTTTGCAATTAATTGTCTCTACCACTTCGATGTCACTCTGATACAAGCTGGAACCCTCAGTTGGATCTACAGGTGGATCACTATTAAGAAATGTGTGTACAGGTACATAATTACTGGTTATTGTTTGTTGTTCCATCTCCGTGGTGCTCTCTGGGGTTTGTATCCCCAAGCCCCGGTCCTCCCGGGGTGTGAGGAAAAATCCTGGTTGCATTGCCTTTTGTCTTTCTCTGCTAAACGTTCACTTCTACGAGGGACCTTGTTGTAATTCTGATGAAACACTTCCTCCCCTCCATTGTCTACTACACTAACTGTTCTCATCCTGTCTGCAGATTTGTTATGACAGGGATATGCCAAACCTTCCTTGTAGTCATGCAAGTCTCTTTCCAACTTTCTGATTTTCCTATTTGTTATTTTAAAACAAAATTGGTCCACTTCATCAAAGATCCTGTCATAATCATGCTTGACCATGGCAAAATCGTTGTCTGAAGTCACCGTGTGGTGTAATAGGTTTAAATCTTCAGTTAGGTTATTGGCCTTGTTTTCATACTCAGCAATCATCACCTGCATAACTTCCAGGCCTGCCCTATCAAATATCTCACATAGTTGTTTGTAATGTGTTGAGCCATGTTTAACAAAATTGGGAAATTTAAAAAAACGCAACCCTTTTGGGATGCGTCTGACCCTAACACATTCCCGCAGGTAGTCTATCTCACACTGGTTGCTTCTTAAAGAATACAATTTATTTTTAAATTCGTCAAAGTCCGCTTCAATTGGAGCTGTGTCAATAGAATTAACAGTACCTTTTTTGAAACGGAAGGGCTGGTTTGCCCAAGAAGTGAAATTGAAGTCCTTAGATTTATCCCTGATGTTGTTCTGTTGCAAAACATTGTTGTTCCTATACGCTGAAACATTAACGGTGTTGTTGCTACCCTCGGCATCCAAGTGCACTTCACGAGGTACTCTCCTACTAACTGCGTCCTTGTTGGCGTTTCCGCGGGCCTCAGAGCCTCTGTCTGTGACTGGTGGAGCGTCCAAAACAGTGTCTTTGTGTTGCAAGTTAAGCAGCCCTTTTAATTCAGCCAGCATGTTGACAACCTGGTTGAATTCCACCCTCGTGACGGGAAGTTCCTTTTCAGTAGCCTGCAGCATATGCGGTGTAATCGCTGGATCGAACGCCTCTGCTTCGGAGGTCATGGTAAAAAACAAACGATAGAACCAAAAAACCACGACACTGAAACACCAAAAATGAGTAAACCACTTTCTCCTGCAGAGGCAATAATTCCAATAGCGAAATGTAAAAAATTCCTTTTTATTCCACACGATACAAGGAGTTAATACAAGAAGATGACAAGCGCTTTCGCCTGGTTCATTCCAGGCTTTATCAAGTCAAACAACCATACTGGTTGTAAGAAACTGTTTATATACTGTTGGTAATTAATCACATGATGTAATTAACACACTTGATTGTTTAAACCAACTGTTGGCTAAGCTGAGTGCATTGCAAAATGAATGGAATTGCTAAACATTCATTACAACTGTCATAAACTGTAAATCTAAACCAACTGTAATTAATAATGTAATAAAATAAAATACTAAAATACTATACACCACTTAAATGTTCAATAGTACAAAATAGAAATGTGCAGAGTAAATCATCAACTGAGTAAAATAATTGTGCAATGACCTTCAAGTAACATTACACAAGTCAAGTAAACAATGAATACGTACATCTTAAAAACAAATGGCTCTACATTTAAAAACAGTGAATAGTGTAGGCGAACAGACCAGTGGATAAATGGCTATGCAGGTAAAAACTAATGTGCAAAGCGATAAGGTAAACAATGTATAAAACCTATATGTAACCAGGGATAGAAAACTGTGTGTAAGAGGGGGGGGGGTAAATTTATAACCTAGCCCTGCGAAAATCCTATCTCCCAGCTTTAATACACGTGTGTAAGGATTCTTGGGAATTTCTTAAAAACTTTCCCAAAGATAGATGCACAGCTTCATCCTTATTGGTCACTGTAGACATAAAGGAACTGTTCCCCAGCATTCCCCACTCAACAGGCCTTGAGTGGTTTACTGATTTTTTCAGGAATGAAACTAACTTAAGTAACAATTTTGTCAACTTAATAACTGAAATGATGAGCATGGTGCTGCAGAACAACTACATGTTCTTTAACGGAGAACTTTTTAAACAACTCAAGGGGGTAGCGATGGGTGCTGCCTGCGCATCCATTTATGCCAACGTAGTGTTGCACATGTGGGAACTTAAATACATCTTTAAAACAACCTGGACACAGTCCATTACCTTTTATCGCAGATACCTGGATGATATTTGTATCATCTGGGAGGGCACACGTGAACAACTTACAGCCTTTCTTCAATACATAAATTCAACTACTAATTTCCTGGTTTTTACACACAAAATTAGTGGCAGTGAAATGCATTACTTAGATGTCACTATTTGTAGGGACCCTAATACCTCAGAACTACATTCTAAGATTTATAGAAAACCTACTTTTTCAAATTCCCTGCTACATTTTACTAGTCAACACCCTCTATACCAAAAGAAAGGTATAGTTAAGGGTCAATTAATTAGAGCTTCTCGTATATGTAGTAGGTTAGAGGACTTCATTGAGGAAGCCAACAAGTTATGTTGTATGTTTATTGAGAGGGGGTACCCACATGAAGTACTTAAAACTCTTACTAATGAGATTCTTGCTAAGAGAGAGTCCACCTATCCAGCTTTATTAGGTAACGTAGAGTACAATATCCCTTATAAAAAAGCAACGGACTCGCAATCCATTGAAAAGGGAGCACAATTTGTTTACACTTTTTCTGAGAAGTCCTCGCAGATAGAGAATACTGTATCCAAATATTGGTTTGTGTTGCAAAGCAACGATGATTTTAAGCATGTTATTACTAGCAAACCTGGATTTGTTAGGAAAAGAGGACAAAATTTAAAAGGAATTTTTGAGAGAAGACAGTTTACATCTTTTGGAAAACCGAAGCAACCTCATGGCACTTACAGATGTGGTGCATGTAAGCAATGTCACCTCCTTATAAATGACAGCCACATTTATTTAAAGGCAAGGCACATTAACTTAAAATCAACTGGACACTTTACTTGTGGTACTAGGGGAGTGGTGTACATTGGCTGCTGCACTACATGTGGAGGGTTCTATGTAGGCAAAACGGAGCGTGAATTTAGAAAAAGATTGTATGAGCATACATACGAAATTGAAAATAAAAAAGAGAGCAACGCTTTCTTTAAGCATTCCAACGTATGTCCCGATTTCAAGCTGGTTTTCATGATACTTGAACAGGTTAACCCAGACATCAGAGGGGGAGATTGGGAATCCAAACTCGAGTTCAGAGAGTTAATCTGGCAGTTGAAACTTGATGCAGGGAAACCCCCAGGCCTTAATGGCATGCTCAGTATAGGCTCAGTGCTGAAGCTTCGCAGGGCTAGGTTATAAATTTACCCCCCCCCCTCTTACACACAGTTTTCTATCCCTGGTTACATATAGGTTTTATACATTGTTTACCTTATCGCTTTGCACATTAGTTTTTACCTGCATAGCCATTTATCCACTGGTCTGTTCGCCTACACTATTCACTGTTTTTAAATGTAGAGCCATTTGTTTTTAAGATGTACGTATTCATTGTTTACTTGACTTGTGTAATGTTACTTGAAGGTCATTGCACAATTATTTTACTCAGTTGATGATTTACTCTGCACATTTCTATTTTGTACTATTGAACATTTAAGTGGTGTATAGTATTTTAGTATTTTATTTTATTACATTATTAATTACAGTTGGTTTAGATTTACAGTTTATGACAGTTGTAATGAATGTTTAGCAATTCCATTCATTTTGCAATGCACTCAGCTTAGCCAACAGTTGGTTTAAACAATCAAGTGTGTTAATTACATCATGTGATTAATTACCAACAGTATATAAACAGTTTCTTACAACCAGTATGGTTGTTTGACTTGATAAAGCCTGGAATGAACCAGGCGAAAGCGCTTGTCATCTTCTTGTATTAACTCCTTGTATCGTGTGGAATAAAAAGGAATTTTTTACATTTCGCTATTGGAATTATTGCCTCTGCAGGAGAAAGTGGTTTACTCATTTTTGGTGTTTCAGTGTCGTGGTTTTTTGGTTCTATCGTTTGTTTTTTACCATGACCTCCGAAGCAGAGGCGTTCGATCCAGCAATTACACCGCATATGCTGCAGGCTACTGAAAAGGAACTTCCCGTCACGAGGGCGGAATTCAACCAGGTTGTCAACATGCTGGCTGAATTAAAAGGGCTGCTTAACTTGCAACACAAAGACACTGTTTTGGACGCTCCACCAGTCACAGACAGAGCCTCTGAGGCCCGCGGAAACGCCAACAAGGACAATGTCAGTAGGAGAGTACCTCGTGAAGTGCACTTGGACGCCGAGGGTAGCAACAACACCGTTAATGTTACAGCGTATAGGAACAACAATGTTTTGCAACAGAACAACATCAGGGATAAATCTAAGGACTTCAATTTCACTTCTTGGGCAAACCAGCCCTTCCATTTCAAAAAAGGTACTGTTAATTCTATTGACACAGCTCCAATTGAAGCGGACTTTGACGAATTTAAAAATAAATTGTATTCTTTAAGAAGCAACCAGTGTGAGATAGACTACCTGCGGGAATGTGTTAGGGTCAGACGCATCCCAAAAGGGTTGCGTTTTTTTAAATTTCCCAATTTTGTTAAACATGGCTCAACACATTACAAACAACTATGTGAGATATTTGATAGGGCAGGCCTGGAAGTTATGCAGGTGATGATTGCTGAGTATGAAAACAAGGCCAATAACCTAACTGAAGATTTAAACCTATTACACCACACGGTGACTTCAGACAACGATTTTGCCATGGTCAAGCATGATTATGACAGGATCTTTGATGAAGTGGACCAATTTTGTTTTAAAATAACAAATAGGAAAATCAGAAAGTTGGAAAGAGACTTGCATGACTACAAGGAAGGTTTGGCATATCCCTGTCATAACAAATCTGCAGACAGGATGAGAACAGTTAGTGTAGTAGACAATGGAGGGGAGGAAGTGTTTCATCAGAATTACAACGAGGTCCCTCGTAGAAGTGAACGTTTAGCAGAGAAAGACAAAAGGCAACGCAACCAGGATTTTTCCTCACACCCCGGGAGGACCGAGGCTTGGGGATACAAACCCCAGAGAGCACCACGGAGATGGAACAACAAACAATAACCAGTAATTATGTACCTGTACACACATTTCTTAATAGTGATCCACCTGTAGATCCAACTGAGGGTTCCAGCTTGTATCAGAGTGACATCGAAGTGGTAGAGACAATTAATTGCAAACTTTTTACATTGCACAATTTCACTATATATAATTACACTGAGGTCATAGTTGACAGGACAGCCTTCAATGTTTTTATAAAAGGCTTTCATTTTGTGCCCACTAAGAAAGTTGATTTAGCCAATTTACTTGTGGAACTCAAGTTATTCACGAGAGGCTTGAACTTGAAACACTTTTTTAAGGGCAAAGAGTTGGAACACACAGGATTACATAGGAAAAGTACCTTTAACCCCCCTATGCATCCTTCTCTTAGACTGTATGAAGAATTAGTGGAGCGGTAGTTACGTAGCAAATGTTTGGACACTATTGACTATGAGCACACTAATATCAGCCCAGAGGAGCTAAACTACATCAGGATGCTATCTAGAGAAAAGATTAGAGTAATGAAGCCTGATAAGGGAGGTGGTGTTGTGCTTATGTATGATGCTAATTATGAAGAAAGCATGCACCACATGTTACATGACAACAGCCAATATTGCCTAACCTCTCGTAATGAGCATAACATAGCTCTAGCTAAGATAAAGTACTCTCTCTATGACTACTTAATGCAAGATGTTATCAATGAAAGGCTGTACAATTTTTTGGTAGTAGACAAACCCAGAACACCGGTGATTTTTGGCATACCCAAGATTCATAAGGGTACAGACCCCCTGCTCTTTAGACCTATTGTTTCTGGGGCGGGTGGAGTGACAGAACCAATCGCCAAATTTATTGATCACATCACTAAGCGATATCTCCCAGCTTTAATACACGTGTGTAAGGATTCTTGGGAATTTCTTAAAAACTTTCCCAAAGATAGATGCACAGCTTCATCCTTATTGGTCACTGTAGACATAAAGGAACTGTTCCCCAGCATTCCCCACTCAACAGGCCTTGAGTGGTTTACTGATTTTTTCAGGAATGAAACTAACTTAAGTAACAATTTTGTCAACTTAATAACTGAAATGATGAGCATGGTGCTGCAGAACAACTACATGTTCTTTAACGGAGAACTTTTTAAACAACTCAAGGGGGTAGCGATGGGTGCTGCCTGCGCATCCATTTATGCCAACGTAGTGTTGCACATGTGAGAACTTAAATACATCTTTAAAACAACCTGGGCACAGTCCATTACCTTTTATCGCAGATACCTGGATGATATTTGTATCATCTGGGAGGGCACACGTGAACAACTTACAGCCTTTCTTCAATACATAAATTCAACTACTAATTTCCTGGTTTTTACACACAAAATTAGTGGCAGTGAAATGCATTACTTAGATGTCACTATTTTTAGGGACCCTAATACCTCAGAACTACATTCTAAGATTTATAGAAAACCTACTTTTTCAAATTCCCTGCTACATTTTACTAGTCAACACCCTCTATACCAAAAGAAAGGTATAGTTAAGGGTCAATTAATTAGAGCTTCTCGTATATGTAGTAGGTTAGAGGACTTCATTGAGGAAGCCAACAAGTTATGTTGTATGTTTATTGAGAGGGGGTACCCACATGAAGTACTTAAAACTCTTACTAATGAGATTCTTGCTAAGAGAGAGTCCACCTATCCAGCTTTATTAGGTAACGTAGAGTACAATATCCCTTATAAAAAGCAACGGACTCAAGCAATCCATTGAAAAGGGAGCACAATTTGTTTACACTTTTTCTGAGAAGTCCTCGCAGATAGAGAATACTGTATCCAAATATTGGTTTGTGTTGCAAAGCAACGATGATTTTAAGCGTGTTATTACTAGCAAACCTGGATTTGTTAGGAAAAGAGGACAAAATTTAAAAGGAATTTTT